>NC_043967.1:11656031-11956031 GCF_902148855.1 Sphaeramia orbicularis | reverse complement strand
TGAGTAATCAGGAAAGCAAACGTCAAAGAGTGTGTGATTTGCTGAATGCACTCGTCACACCAAAGGAGATTTCAAAAATAGTTGGAGTGTCCATAAAGACTGTTTATAATGGAAAGAAGAGAATGACTATGAGCAAAACTATTACGAGAAAGTCTGGAAGATACTATTAAAGAAGAATGGGAGAAGTTGTCACCTGAATATTTGAGGAACACTTGCGCAAGTTTCAGGAAGCGTGTGAAGGCAGTTATTGAGAAAGAAGGAGGACACACAGAATAAAAACATTTTCTATTATGTACATTTTCTTGTGGCAAATAAATTCTCATGACTTTCAATAAACTAATTGGTCATACACTGTCTTTCAATCCCTGCCTCAAAATATTGTAAATTTTGCTTCCCCACCCTGTAACCTAAGGAGAGTTTAGTTAGTTAGCCAAAGATGAGGTGACTAAAAGGCATACACATACCATGACTGCCAGCTACTCAGGACGAGCTCTTTGAGTACAAGAGGGGACATATCCCATTGTGAGAAATGATAACAAACACAGTTGTCCCTCACTATAACGCGGTTCACCTTTCGCAGCCTCGCTGTTTCGTGGATTTTTTTTAGTGCAATTTTGCATGCTTTTTTTTTTTTTTTTTTACAGCATATGAATGCGCATTGTGTTCTGCGTCCTGATTGGCTAAGGGAGTGTAGACCATTGTCAATCAATCTCCTCCGTGCTGTCTCCTGTACAGTACAGAATGCGTTCTTCTTGCCAAATGTACATAAATGTTCAATCGCTAGCAGTGTGAGTCTGAAGTGCTGTATGTTTGCAAGTTTTCTCCCCGACAAAACCCACAATGTGGACGAAAAGTTCTGCACCAACAAAGGCAGAGGAAGATGCTAACCATCGCACAAAAAGTTGGACTTCTGGACATACTGAAGAAAGGTAGAAGTTACGTGGCTGTAGGGCGCCATTATGGAATAAATGAATCTTCAGTTCGTTCCATAAAGAAGAAGGAAAATAACTTAAGGATGACAGCAGCAATAAGTTTTAACAAGGATGGAAAAAGGGTTGTAACTGTCCGCAACAAGACCGCTACAGCGGAGCGGCACCGGTACAAAGAGGTACGGTCAGAGGAACTGTGAAATACGTGAGTCACTATTAATAATTTCTTATGTGTCCAACCTCGTAGGTTGATCATTAAAATGAAATTTGTTATTTCTAAAAGCTATCATATTTATTTATAGGAAAATGTTTATATTTTTATTTCTCAAACAAATGTTTGGGCCTGAAAACAGGTTTTGATCTTTGGTTTCATTCTATAATACTGGACTTATTTTTTTAAAATCTACGAATGTTTGAACTTTGAGTGTTTAAACAAGAGCAAAATGTGAGAAAATGTTAATGCCTGTCTGAGAAAAGTGTATAAAGTGTGTGGTGAGGGATTTAACAGCCTTAAAACATATATAATAACTGTAAAAAATAAAGCTGGCTACTTCGCAGTTTTTGCCTATTGCGTGTTATTTTTAGAACGTAACCCCCGCGATAAACGAGGGACCGCTGTATTATGAAAGAGAGCAAAAGTACAACAGATGCAAAAAAGCATTCTCATCTTTTGCCACCAGGATACCTGATGTCTACAACTGTTTCTATTATTGTGTTAGGGCATATAAATATAAGAACAGAGGGTACTTCATGGCCCATGAGCAAGAAAAATGGCAATGTGATCCAAGCGCTTCCTAACATTTATCTCCTGCATTTACCTCATAGGTCAGGTCCAATCAAGAAGTTCAGAATGCCTTTAGTTTGTGGTTCACTCTAGTTTCACGTCTGAGCTCTGACCTACAGAATTGACTTGAGCACAGCCTGACAGTGTGGACCTTGTGTCTCTGCAGATAATGAGGGAGCACATTGAACTAATCATTATCATTTCACCATCATCTCATAAAGCAGAACATTTCCACATTAAATTTTGCAAATGTGATATTGGGAACAGATGAGTGTGCTATCAGAGCACTGGGATAAGAGTCTGTCTCTTCCTGCTCTTCCATTTCTCTTCACCTCTACTGCATACAGGTGGGGGTGGCAGAGGTTGTGCGTCACAAATATGAAGCAAAGGGAAAACCGCTGTTCGAGTAACTGAAGTTCTGCATGGGAATATGTACATACTTGTAAATACACTCTTTAAGTTCACCAATTGAGTTTTTAAATCACCACACTGAGGTGGGTACCCTAACCCTGCTATTTTTGTCTCATGGATCAACAGTGCCGCTCTCTGTGTTATGGATGTCAGAAACCATGGCCGTTGCCATGGTGATGCCACACTGCAATATTCTTTTGCAGCCGCCTGCCGATGCTTTTGCAGCAGCTTCCAAGCTGGGGGAAAACGACAGAGAAGGGAGGGGAAGGAAAAGGAGACAAGAGAAGAGGCTGGAGTAGAGGGGGTCTGCGGCAGAATTCACCAGAATGCTAATCATCCTTTCTCGACACTTTGTCCTTCATTATGCAAGAGACAATGCCCAGGATCACAAAAGAGGGCATTAATGTGTATGTCGACGTGCAGGCATATCCATGCATGAGTGGGCTCATACAATCCATATGAATGTATATAGGCTAAAACAAAACAAACAAGGTCATACGTATTAGGAAACAGATATCCCATATAGTAAAGTAAGTAACAATGAACAGTTGGCACACGCATCCTATATGTGCACACTGCGACATGTGTCAGTACTGTTTAATCTGATGGTAACCACCAATCTACGCTGATCCAGAAACATCCACGCCATTAACAAATGTTCAATTATTAATGAGACACAAAATGGATCTAATTGCTGACTGCAGCTCGACGTCTCCATCTGCACTCCCAGGATGTTTCTGGGGTAGCCAGAGTCATTCCTGCTTCTAGTGAACTCTCTGGGAGTAAAAAAGACACTCATATGTACAAGAATTCCCTTTGCAATTAGGATTTAGGAGTCAGAGAAGAGTGAAGAATCATACATTCCTTTCTGGCCAAGTTGTCTTTAATCTTATCAACATTTATATTGATTTTGGCTTCAGTGTTGTGTTTTATGCACAGTACATGCTGGAGAACAGATCAGAAGCTGTACTTGATATTAGAGGTCAGGGACAACGCCAAGGTCATGAGACATCGCTGTTGAAGGCATATCATCAGAATAGTGTAATTAAAACCGCAGACTTCAAGTGTAGCCATGAAGTAGGACTAAGGGGTCACACTGCTCTCATTTTAGAGACTCAAAGACTTAACTCCTTACATGATCTCTGGCCCTTCTTTACTTTTATTTGACAGGATATTAAATCAGTGCTTTTTTATGAAGCCTTCCGTGAGGATCTATTGTCAGCCTCTTCACAGTTTTATCTTCTAGCTAATGCTAATAAAGGATGCAAAGGGGATGCCCTAGTTTTGCTAATGGTGTCTCATTACGCTTAGCTTGCTGGATTCAGAGCAGAGGGTACACCCCTGGTAATGCAAACAATTGACTTAAATGCATTAACTCATGTGTATTTTAACCCATGAAACCAGCTATAAATCTCATAAACTACTAGTGTGAATACCCTTGTTAGTTTTGGGTCTGTAAGAAAACCCTCCCGTGCTATGCTTCAAACAACTAATACGTTGGACTTGCAGGCATTGTGATGGTTCAATAACACCATGTTATCATAGAGCGTACCCCAGGGTACTGCAGGTAGATACCACTCTGCGAACCCAAGGTTAGCGTTACTCCCAATCCTCCAGTGTGTGGTAGGGAAATACACAGGAAGGGGGGGGGGGGTTCTGACAAAGATGGGGAATGAGGGAAAGATAAAAAACACAAAAAGGAAAGAAAATGCATGAGAGCAGGTAACCTAGCATGATGTCAAACCTTTCAGGAAGCTGGGTAACTAATGGTCCTTCTTCTTTCACCGATCCCAGTTAGCCCAACTGGAGACCATCATTCCCACATCTCCTTACCAATTCATCTGTTCTCAACACTATTGAGAGTCAGACATAAAAACGGATTTGGGGCATGTAGCTGTAGGTCATAAAAATGATGCTTTACCAAGTCTAGTTTGAAAAAGAAACCAACCAATGAGTTTGAAGGCCTATAATACTTGTGATCCTACCACACAGGACTCCACACATTGATAACGTTAGTCCATCTTAGAAGTATGGATGAGGTTTTTTGTCTTTCATAAGACTGTACTGAAATTGTAATCACAAACACATCATGACCTTATTCAATGGACTGAATAAAACTGCATTTTAAGGGCTCACTGTGTATTTTAGATTCAGTGACAATCAGCAAATGCAGAATCAAGGTAAACATGAAAAATTTAAGATAATGAATAATCTGTGCATTTTCTTTGATAATAAAGCAAGCAGATGCAAATCACACTGTAAATTGAAATATTTTCCAAAATTTCCCACAGTTGTGGTGATGAACAACACTGTTAAGACCTGAGCTTGGAGAAGAATGCTGACTGGTCACTGTGATTTTAGTTGAATAACCCTGGCCCTGATCTAGCTCTCATCTGACTCTGCCTTCAGTGCAATATCTTCCTGTGTCAGATACATATATTTATTGCCATGATCACAGTGTTTATTTTCCTTTCTTTAATCTCTCTGCTTATTTGGATTGCCTCCAGCTTTGTGGTCCCTCCTGACAGGCCTGTAGGCCCTGGACACAGAGGAGCTCCAGGTTGCCTCTCCCCCAGCTGGGCCCCAGGAGGGTCTACTGCTGCTGGTACTGGAAACCTGGCGGGGCCGGCATGTGAAGCCTGTGCATCAGCCCAGGCATGCAGATCCACAACCCCAGGAGGGATGCAGTCTCCTACACTGACTGGTTAATATATTCACAACACTCCCCTGAACGGGGGCTTAGAGTCGGAGAATACTCCACGAGGACCTGACTGCACACACTGACAACATTCACAAATGAATATGTTAAGCAAGGCTTTGCTACACCCTTTAGGCAGGCTTAAATATATGAGTGGCTATCATCACAAAGGAAATAAGGCTTTGTCTTGAGTTGTACAAACGTGCTAAATATATCTTTAGAGTATGCCAAAAGGAGCAGAAAAATGTAAATACGTCTGGCCAGATATCATACATCTCCACACTCCATCCTCAGAGATATCCCAAAGGAATCTCTTCATCAAGGACCAAGAGAGAAAAAACGTCGGACCTGCTCCCACTGCTCTAAGATAAGCTCTGTTTATCACTTCACAGTGATTTCACTTAATTGAAGACATGAAAAGTCAAAACTGGGTGCAACAAAGTGTCAGCCACCCTTCCATCCCCCGCAGATCCTTGGCGCCAAGAAAGCAAACAACATAAAAAAAAAAATTCAATATGATCAAAAGAGATGCCCATAAAGATCCACCATTGGGCTGTGTCTTCCACCACAGTGACCTATGGATGACCTCTGTTTAGCACAACGGTCAATGAGGAGCCATCCAAAGACGTCTCTCTTGGGAGATTGTTAACAGTCTCGTACCCTACATAAAAAAGTCTAGAGATGTTGGAAGACTCATTAAGGCAAATCTTCACCTAGCAGTACCAGTGATCTAAGGTCTTCAAAGACAGATGATTTAATCGCAGCTGAAGTGGGTGCACTTCCATGTCAGTTGTTCATGTCGACGGGGAACCATTACTGCTATTTGTTTGTCACCACAAAATATGAATAACATATAGGAATCTAAAACACATTTTTCAGGAGGTTATCACTCCTTGACATAAGTCGCGTTTCCATCCAATAGCAGATTTTAATGAAGAGTATGTGTGTTTCTGTTCACCGTTATGTGAATCAAGAGCTAGTTTGTCGTGATCATGGTTCAATAATATTCTGTCAGAGCTGCTTTGACGAAATGACAGACATATTCTGATAAAAAAAAAAAATAGGACCAATGGCCCTGTAGCTTACCGGCCAAATGAAAAGCTTTGGGAAATGTATCCAGATGCCATTTATTATCACCCAGTTATGTGTATTTATTATATTACAGAAACAGCGATGACGATTGAGCGATGACGTCACCAGGAATCCTCTTCTGATCACGTGAACGAGGTTATTTCTAAACAAATAATATGTGCGAAGGATCACACTGCACATGCCCGAAGGAAGTACAGTCGGCAATTGGTTGTTGACAATCACATGACCGGATTTCTTTACCTGAATGATGTTTTTTGTAAACAATCAAACATGTGCTTCTGTAACACGCAGACATGTAAGAATTTGGACAACTCAAAACAACAAATTCGAATCCAGTTTAATGGTGCCAAGCGAATCAGCATATGGCTACCATGTTTTGGTCATATTCCAATCAGATCTGTAAAAAATTCAAATTCCAACTTGATATCATTGATACTTACTGATTTATTGGATCAATCCACTTCCTATCTCTTATAATGGGAAAAAATTTCAAAGTCGCACCAAATCCAGAATCAGATCCGGATCCAAATAATTTCAATAACTTTTGCTGACATCATCATAAAGAAGCTGTATACCAAGTTTGAAGTCAATCAGAATAGTAGTTTTGGAGAAGAAGACGATTGAAAGTTTTGTAACGGACGACAGACAATGACGGACGACGACGGACGACAATGGACGACTACAGACGGCGACAGACGACGATGACAGATGACTACAGACGACGACAACAGACAATTAAAGCCGCAAGCGGCATCTAAAGGCCCTCACCAAGGGCACGTCCAGTGGAAGTATGCTCATCGTTCAGCAGGTGGCGCTGTAGCCCCAAATTTTGTGTCTTCTAATGAATGGGTTTAGGCCTGGGACATTGACAATTGATTTGAGACAAATCAGTGTTCGTATGTCCGAACTGAACAAAATTTTGTATAAATAAATCTGTAGGGGGCGCTATGAGCAAAAATTCAATTTGTTCCATTGAATGGGTGTAGGTCTGTGAGATGTACCACTGAGTCAAATTTGAGCCAAATCGGTGTTCGTATGTCTGAACTGATGCAATTTTCGTGAAGGTAAATTTGTAGGGGGCGCTACTGAGCGAAGTGGAAATTTGTTTTGATAAATGGGTGTAGGCCTGGGAGATTGACAACTGATTCAAATTTGAGCCAAATTGGTGTTCGCATGTCTAACGTGAAGTAATTTTCGTAAAGGTAACATTGTAGGGGGCGCTATGGCGCCGAATTTAAAATTTTTCTGATAAATGGGTGTAGGCCTGGGATATAGACGTCTGAGTCAAATTTGAGCCAAATTGGTGTTCGTATGTCCGAACTGAAGCAATTTTAATAAAAAATATTAAAAATTTTTGTAGGAGGCGCTGTATTGCAAAATTTCAGTTTCTTTTGATAAATAGGTGTAGGCCTTTGAGACAGATGTCTGAGTCAAATTTGAGCCAAATCGGTGTTCGTATGTCCAAACTGATGTCATTTTTGTAAATGTACATTTGTAGGGGGCGCTATAGTGCGAAATTTAAATTTCTTTTAATAAATGGGTGTAGGCCTGGGAGATGGATGTCTGAGTCAAATTTCAGCCAAATCGCTGTTCGTATGTCTGAGCTGAAGCAATTTTTATGATGGTAAATTTTCGAAAAAACTTCGCAAAGTTTGCAACCTTGTCACAAAAAAACGGTGATGCCGATTCAAAAAATTCGGCTAACTTTTGATGCCCCACTTCTCTAGATACTGTACACCGATTTTGAGCTCATTCGGCCAAACGGCTTAGTTGGAGATAGTTAAAATACAACTTCAGCAAAAACGCTGACTCAGCATTTTGGAAATTTCAAACCAATATGGCCGACTAAGGGTTGGTTTAGGGTCATGGCCATAATAATATTTTTTGTTTGTCTCCTCATGATGAATCTGTCTACCGATTTTCGTGGCTCTACGACAAACTTTATGTTGGACGCGCTCCCATTGGCGCAATGCATTTCCACTTTTCAAGGGGGCGCTGCCGCAACGTTTCTTTACCGACATCTACGAAACCTATACGTAAATTCAATTTCTCACACTTCTGAATTTTAGGTGAAATTTGGTGAGTTTTCGTAAATGTTCAGAGGGTCAAAATTGAGCTCAAAGCGCAGGAGAAAGAAAAATAAGACAAAAAAAAAATAAAAATAAAAATAATAATAATCTGAGCAAGAACAATATAGCTGTTTCTATGGCAACCACGTATTTGCCCTTTTTTGAAAGTTCTCGAGGTCCCCCACATGTGTGTGGGGTCAGATGTCACCTGTCGTGCACTTACACACATGTGACTGACCCCGAGTGGGCGTGTCCCATTGACTCCCATTCATTCTGAGCAGGTGTAAATATGCGATTTGTGCACATGTCATATACATCGTCGGAAAGGTCTCAGTGCCGTGAATGTGAATATGTGTGAGAGTGGCGACAGTGGCGAAAGGCAACCGCGTCACTGGCGATTTCGTCCCCATGCGCCCACTGCAGACTCAATAGGCCCTGCGCCGGCTTTACTCGGCTCGGGCCTAATGACAGACGACTGCAAACAACAGACGACAATGACAGACCACGACGACAGACGATAACAGACACCGCATGACGACAATAGCTTACGGTCTATCGGCTGGTAAGCTAATAATAAGCTAAAAATGAAGCTGACTTTTCTGCATTTCCACTCATGTTTTTTTTCCAATATGTCAACTGAAAATGCATAAAACCTAAGAAATATAATAAAGACAAAACAATACAATGTGAACAAAAACATCAGCACTAACAGTCCAGTATCACACACACACACACACACACACCCATCCCACTCTCTTATTACTGTAATCCTAACTCTCTGTATCCACCTTGAAAAACATACTCCACCGCTATTAATTGCCCTTGGCCTAACATAAGCCTAAATTGGTTTGAATTAAGCAATTTATTAAGATGTTAAATTTATAAGCTCAGCATCCGCTCGGTAACTGGTGGGGCACTGAAGCATCTATTCACAGTATTAACAAATAATAAAAAAAAAAAACAGACTAGACTCAGCATTCCTTTAATATATGCATCTTTAAATCATCCTGACTATGCATTTAACACAAAGTCTTTAGGCCTATTCTAATAGCAAGTTGGACACACTCATCTTTAAACTGCACCCAGAGACAGATGTACTGAAGAGTAAAGCTGTACTGCATCATATTTTATACTGTGGATGATAAAAAAATAAAAAATAAAAAAAAACTCAATCTGCAATTTATACCAAAACTACTAAATCCGCTAAGAAAATAAATATGCAGTTGTGCCCTGCGTATTCACAGTTGGCAGTCTCTTAATGCCACTGACAGTAATGTGCAAATATGTTATGTCTCCCAGAAAAACATACTTCACACTCCATCAACTACCGATGTCAAAGCTGTGTTTATTCTACCCATCACCAATCACACACAATCTGAATCCGTGCTAACCAATAGCAGCACAGAAGAGTTCATTTCTAATCGACACCACACCGCATCTCCAGCGAGGAAATAGAGTGGCTTCTTTTCCAGCGTTTTCGTGCCAATGTCTCATATCCAAGTTGGCAAATGTCCGGCCATGGGAAGAGCACAGGAGGCAGCAATGGCTCACATCCTGACCCAAAAATAACAAACACAGCAAAGATGCATATTCTCCAGCCCGAGGCGGACATTGTGTTTGCCTCAGCCACAAGCCCGCACATATTTCTGGCAGGATTTTTTTTTAATCACTGGGATTCTCTCATGTTGCATCAATGT
Organism: Sphaeramia orbicularis; assembly: GCF_902148855.1. Lineage (NCBI taxonomy): Eukaryota > Metazoa > Chordata > Actinopteri > Kurtiformes > Apogonidae > Sphaeramia > Sphaeramia orbicularis. The sequence continues at coordinate 11,946,351 of NC_043967.1, read as the reverse complement.
AAACAAAAGTACTCATTATGTGCAAGTGTAGGCAAGTTATGGAAAAGCATCAGAATGCAGACTGACCTCTAAGCTGTATTCTTCCACCGTCCTTTTAAGTGGGTCCACAATCTGCCAGCAAATGAGGATGCACAAGTCGATTAGCAGCATCCCACCGACGATAATCAACAACTTCTGGTCCTTTATGATCTGAGAAGAGACAGGAAGAGAAGATGGTTATACTGGGCCAGTAGAACCCACCTGCTAATGTTATTTATGAGTATTTGTGTGTGTAGTGCTGTGTAAAACGACACTGCCTACTGACCACAGTAATTATGCAAACCAAGTGTTTCTCATCTCATCACAGGACTCTGCTGGTGTTCGCTTCCACCATCTAATCAAGGGCCGATTAGAAAGCAGTTAGCTGCAATTAAATATCTACTAAGACCAAGAAAGCCAGCCAAAGCAAGTCAAATGAGCCCCAGATACCACGACCTGGTTTAGGGTTCAGAATCTGATACTCCTGGCTGTGTGAAGGTGGACCATTTTCACATTTTTTGGGACTGTGCTAAGATCTTACCCTACTGGTAGTGATGGGAATCAAGAACCGGTTCTTTTTGAGAACCGGTTCCCAGTAGCTTGATTCCTTGGATTCGTTTGCCTGCCTGCTTAAAGGTGCTGGAGACTTTCGTGAGCAATTTTTCATCAAATCTGCAAAACCTCAGTCATAGCCTCAGTATCACGAATCTGTAAGTCTTTCTGGGATTACTCACCTGAATCACTTGCATTACAGTGAACAATTTCGAAGTGCCATCCACCATAAACAAACACCATGTGTTTACATTCAGAACCCAGAAGTATTTGTGGGAAATGGAGGCTCATGCTCGTGCTGCCGCTGCGGCTGCAGGCGGCTGCGTGAACCTCCCTGCAGCAGCAGCGCTAGCCTCCGTTTCCCACAATGCACGTCGTGACAAAAAATTCCAAAGATTCCGGGTTCTGAATGTAAACACATGGTGTTTGTTTATGGTGGATGACACTTTGAAATTGTTCACCATAATGCAAGAGATTCAGGTGAGTAATCACAGAAAGACTTACAGATTCGTGATACTGAGGCTATGACTGAGGTTTTACAGATTTGATTAAAATTGCTCACGAAAGTCTCCTGCACCTTTAACGATTCTGTTTACTGATTCTGCCTTCATTGCGCATGTGTGATGATGTCACGCTGCATTGCTTTGGTCAGAACGTAGCCAACATTGGCGTTGAGGCAGAAAAAAGACCACAAAAAGTGGACACCAGATCCACTGGAACGCTTGCAAAGTTTCCTTTTCTTCAAAAGGGTGGAATCCCTGCAATATGCTCAGACATTTGTCCACAGCATGTGATTCATTTCCAGTATTGTTACGTATTTGATACGGTACTTAGCGACGCTTGTGAATCTAGCGGCAGAGCGAACACCAGGCTGGTTCTGGTGCAGGCAACAAATGTCCTGCCCCCTCAAATAAAAGTTTCTGAAGGTAGGGGAAAGGAAATGAGGTGCACAACAATGGGAGACAGAGAGGAATTAGTAAAGGGTCTTTAGTTTCCCTTTTACAGTACGATGCCCCCCCAAACCAAGCCTGGTGTCATCTGTTATTATTATTTGTGCATACTGTATATGTTATATTTTCTGTGCAGAGATAGAAATATAAAAGACAGTTAATGCAAACCCACCCGTTTGTACTCTTTTATTCCCTCACCCAATGAGAATCGATACGAGAATTGGATCGATAAGCAAAATTGATAATGGAGTCGAAATCATTAAATTCTTATCGATTCCCATCCCTACAGATTACTAAACTGCCTGTTGAAAGATTTAAAGAATAATAATAAAAACAAAAGCTGCATGCTCCCATGCATGACATCCCTCTGATCACATTTCAAGATTTTGGGTTTCCACAGCACCCCCACCCCCAAACCGGGCCCAGTGTCCTTTCGGCGTTATTATTTGTGCATATTGTATATGTTATATTTTCTGTGCAGAGATGGAAATATAAAAGACAGTTAATGTAAAAACACCTGTTTGCACTCTTTTATTCCCTCACCCAATGAGAATCTTTAAGGAATCGAATCAGTAAGCAAAATCAGAATAGAATCGGAATTGTTAAATTCTTATCGATTCCCATCCTTACCTACTGGTCATTGGTGATAAAGGAAATAAACAATATAATAGTACTGGACTTACCATTTCATTTTATCATGAATTCTTTGGGTAACCTACCACACAAGACGAGGAAATCTGACCGATATCTTTTGTTAATATTATTAGCAGGGGCAAAAAAAAAAGCCATAACTCGAAAATGGTTGTGCGAAGATCCACACTTCTGGAGTGGACACATGTTGTGAATGCAAGACTGACCTTCTCATTAAAACTCACTGCTGATAAATGTAAAAAACATTGGGAAAAATGGAATGTGTATGTTAATCAAAGAAATCCTTGAACCTGTATAATCTTATCCTATTTTTTTCTGAACCTGTCTGTATTTTGTTTGTCTGGAGTTTGAACCTGGATGCTCTAATTGTTGCGGTCTGTCTTTATTATTATTTTTTGGTTTGTTTATTTTGCCTTTCATAAAATGTGGTGATAAAAATAAAGTATAAAAAAAAAGACTTTGATACTCTTACGACTTTCATTCTGCGGCACATGTTATCTATTAAACATGACAGGACTCTCTAATATGGACTGAAAATGAACGGTTCTGTCACTGCCGCGCCAACATCAAGCCTCGATTTTATTACCATGTGGCTGGAGAATGTGGAATAGATCCACCAAAAAGAACCAAATGTGTCAACCACTGAAGCTCCTCTTTTGTACCATGAACTTTAGAGGGATGAAAGCCATGACCTGTTTGTGATCTTTATTTATAATAGCGTTTGACTGTATGAAACCGCAGATCAAAGAAAAGGTCACGGAACACAGGCTGGAGAGTATCACATAGCCCAGATGCAGCTCAGCGGTGTCGCCCGGGTCTCCATCCGCCGGTGGGCTCAGGATGAGGTGTGCGAGGGGATTGTTTTTTTGATCTGCTGCCTTTTGATGCTGGTGCCATTGAACAAATGGAGGGCCAGGCTTGTAGAAATATTCTAATGTTTTCGGTCAGTTTGGAGAAGTAATATTAGAATACATCAGGTTAAACGTGTGAGGTGATGAAACATTTCATTCTATCACGGACAACAGTAGTCGCTTTTCCATTGGACATCTGCGCAAAACTTTACCGATATGAACATAATGAATTTTCCAATATTTAATTTACTGATCATGCAGATGTTCATGAAAGCTCAGATTAAAGTTGAAGGTTATTTTATCAAAAACTGAGAACACTGAAGAAAAAGTGACTTTTTCAGAAAAATATATCATTAAATGAACATAACAACAAGTGTCTCCATCTATTGTCATTGATCCAACTCCATGGGTTTTACTGGTGAATCAATGCTGTAGAAGATGACGGTGTTTTTACCAGTGTTTTTCACTACAGAGCCTTTGAACGTCCAAGTGGGTCATATCTGATGACCATGAAAAGATGACAAACTGCATTTTACAGCAATTATTTACATGGATTGATAGAATAAATAGATGAACAGGTATTAAACAGTTCAGATCAGTAGATGGTTTTGGTCAGTGGTGGATGTTTGGGTCTTTATGGTGATAGTTACAGTAGTGGCTTTTCCATTGGGCATCTGCGTAAAACTGTACCGAGATTTACAAAATGTCGAAAAAACAGAAGTGCGTAATGTTGGTTTTTCCATTAAATCACAAATGCCATGATTTGTTTATTTATTATTGCAAGATGACACAATAAGTAATTCCATAAACATGGCCAAAAACGTAAATATGGTGTTGATTTACAGATACATTCATTATTATTATATATTACCCCTCTATCTCGTACTAAAGTAAAAAATGATTGGGTTTCCTGGTGTGTCCACACATACCGCGACATGTTTCTTCTTCTTCTTCGCTCGTTGTAACATATGTCAACATCCATTTTTTTTTAATTCATCTGACTCTAGTTGCGAAAAAAAGTCTTTCTATTGCAGTTTTGTGTGATATACCATTTGTGCTACACCCGAAAAACCACCTCTTCCAAGCGCAAAAACTTTTAATCGAAAAATGAGACTGTTGTTCTGTTTTGTTCTGTTTTGTTTTGCCTTGTTCCATTTTGTTTCATTTTGTCTGTGTGTAAATTTGTTGGTATGAATCTATCTGATGTGATACTTCAGTCTGTCGTCTTTTGAGTTTTTACAATCTAAGTCCTATGACTGTATGTTGAATGTCGATGTGTCCAATAAATAATAAGTTTGAAAAAAAAAAAGAGACTTTTGGTGAAATTGTAGTTTTTCCATTAGGTAAATCACAGGTGTCAAACATGTGGCCCGGGGGCCAAATCCAGTGTGCCAAAGGGTCCAGTCTGGCCTGTAGGATGAAGTACACTGAAGATATTAACAATGAATGGTGTAAAAATCATTTTAATTCAGGTTCCACATGCAGACCAATTAGTTCTCAATTGGGTCAAATCAGTAAAATATTATCATAACAACCTATAAATAATGAAAACTGCAGATTTTATCTCTGTTTTAGTGGGAAAAAAAAGTAAAATTACATGAAAATGTTTATATTAATAAACTATCCTTTTACAAAAAAAATGTGAATAACCTGAACTGTCTTCAGAGAAATAAATGCAATTTTACCAATATTCTGCCTGTTAATAAATGTTTTGTGTATTTGTAATTGTAATGTAAGTTGTAATGCACATGTGTAAATGATAAACTGAGGCAGAACATTGTTAAAATTGCACTTGTTTTTCTTAAGACACAGGTGTCAAACATGCGGCCTGGGGGCAAAATCCGGCCCGCCAAAGGGTCCAATCCTGCCCGCGGGATGAATTTGTGAAATGCAAAAATTACACTGAATATATTAACAATCATTGGTGTCCAAATCATTTTAATTCAGGTTCCACACACAGATCAATATGATCTCAAGTGGGTCAGACCAGTAAAATACTATTATAATAACTTATAAATAATGACAACTACAAATTTTCTCTTTGCCTTAGTGTAAAAAAGTAAAATTACATGAAAATGTTTACATTAACAAACTATACTTTTACAAAAAATGTGAATAATCTGAACTATCTTCAGAGAAATAAATGCAATTTTACCAATATTCTGCCTGTTGATAAATGTTTTGTGTATTTGTAATTGTAATGTAATTTGTAAGGCAAATGTGTAAATGATAAACTGATAAATTGAGGGAAAATATTGTTAAAATTGCACTTGCTATTCTTAAGACGTTTCAAGTTGTTCATATAATTCAGATTTTTACGTAAACTTTGTAGATGTAAACATTATTATAATATAAATTTACATTTTTCGCTGTTATTATTTTACTGGTCCGGCTCACATGAGATCATATTAGGGGGAATGTGGCCCCTGAACTAAAATGAGTTTGACACCCCTGAGGTAAATTTTTATGCATAAGTTATATTTGCGCAATTTGAGGGTCAATGGGAAAGCAACTAAACATTTACATTACATGGGATACAGTCTTGTATAATCGAATAAATGAAACTTCTCCTTTCCTAACAAGTAAAGAGTTGTGACAAAGATATTCAACATGTGTGACATCTTACACTGCCATCTGCCTGGTTGTGATACGCTATTCTGCCAAATGAGTCTATTTGACTAAATATGTAATGGCTCTTAATTACCAAAAGTGTTGCGTTCAGTTTTATTTTCCAGTATCGTCCGTCTGACATCTCGGTTGGATTCTAACATCTCCCTGTTTACTCATGAATCTGCATGAGAAAAAGACTCAGTTCTTAAAAAAAACAACTTTGCATATGGATATGATGGTAGCCAGTTGAAATAAATGTCTCTCATTTTCTGTGTACTCCCCATGGAAACGGAACAATCTCCATCTGCTGATCATGAAATGTGGTGAAAATGCTGAAAATAACATTTAATACTTAAAAAGACATTTAGGAAAAAAAACAAAAAACAAAACAAAAAAAAAAAAACAACTGTAAATCTATCTGCATGGTGTGCATTGTCAACACCCGAACACATTCACTTAGTCTTGGGGTTGCGATCTCGGCTGCAATAACAATTACATCAAAATTGATTTCTGCTGCCACACTAAATGGAATTGTCTGTATTCAAAGAAAACACTCACTTCTTGCAATATGTTCCAAAAAAGTTGGGACAGTAAATCATTTACCATTTTGTAATGTTCTCATTTTGTTTTCACCAAACTTAAAAGACATTCAGGGATGGAAGACACCAAGGGATGAAGTATTGGAGGTGTCACATCATTCCATTTTTCCTGCATTCAAGTCTTAAAGTGTTGAAGATGCTCTTTACATTCTCAACTAGGGACAAATGTGGACCACATCAGTCCAGTCCAGCACCTCCACCCTCCTCTGACTGGAATGTTAACCCAGAAAGACCTAGTGTTACTTTTGCGGCAGTTCCCAAATGATCTTTTCCCCTATATTTAACCTTTTTTAAGTGATTTATCACCATTTACTATAATATTATCTTCTGTATTTTGTGTTTTCAAGTGAAAATAATGAATTTTCCACTATTTAATTAACTGATCATGCAGATCTTCATGAAAGCTCAGATTAAAGTTGAAGATTATTGTATCAAAAACTGAGAAAACTGAAGGAAAAAGTGACTTTTTCAGTAAAATCTATCCTTAACTGAACATAAAAACAAGTGTCTCCATCCACTGTCATTGATCCAACTCCATGGGTTTTACTGGTGAATCAATGCTGTAGAAGACGACGGTGTTTTTACCAGTGTTTTTCACTACGGACTCTCTGAACGTCCAAATGGGTCATATCTGATGACCATGAAAAGATGACAAACTGCATTTTACAGCAGTTATTTACATGAATTGATAGAATTAATGGATGAACAAGTATTAAACAGTTCGGATCAGTAGATGGTTTTGGTCAGTGGTGGATGTTTGGGTCTTTATGGTGATAGTTACAGTAGTGGCTTTTCCACTGGACGTCTGCGCAAAACTTTACTGATATTTACAAAATGTCAAAATACAGAAGTGTGTTATGTCGGTTTTTCCATTAAATCACAAATGCCATGATTTGTTTATTATCATGAGATGACATGAGAAGTCATTCCATAAACATGGCCACGAATGTAAATATGGTGTTGATTTACAGATATATTCATTATTATTATATATTACCCCTCTATCTCGTACTAAATTTAAAAATGATCGTGTTTCCTGGTGTGTCCACACATACCACAACAAGTTTCTTCTTCTCTTGTTGTAATGTACGTCAACATCCGTTTTTTTAAATTCACCTGACTCTAGTTGCGAAAAAAGGTCTTTCCATTGCAGTTTTGCGTGATATACCATTTGCGCTACGCCCGAAAAACCACCTCTTGTCAGCGCAAAAACTTTTAATCAAACAATGAGACTTTTGGCGAAATTGTCGTTTTACCATTAGGTAAATTTTTATGCGCAAGTTATATTCACACAATTTGAGGGTCAATGGAAAAGCAATAAGTGACAGTAGGGATCAGCAGTTCGCGTTAGTTTGGGGTGGGATTTTTGTTTATTTGTTTTTCTTTTAACCTTGTAAAGTCTTAACCATTAAATCATTGAAAGAAAATTCCAGTTCTTTGAAACATCCTTCTGAACAACCCAAAGAAAAATTTTTCAAATATCAATTTCTATGTATGAGTTTCAATTTTGTATCACATTTGATACATATTATATATTACCCCTCTATCTCGTACTAAATTAAAAAAAAAGATTCCGTTTCCTGGTGTGTCCACACATACCGCACCATGTTTCTTTTAAAACTCTTTTTCTTCACTTGTTGGAACATGAAAGTAGTTGTGGAAAAACATCTTTTATTTGCAGTTTTGTGTGACATACCAGTTGCGCTATGCCTGAAAAACCACCTCATGCCAGCACAAAAACTTTTAATTCAAAAATTAGATTATTGGCGAAATTGTAGTTTTTCCATTAGGTAAATTTTTGTTCAAGTTTTATTCCCACTATTTGCGGGTCAATGGAAAAACAACTACTGTGATATTTTTGCATTTTCTCTTTAAAATAGTATAAGCTTCCATGGAAAAGTTGTCATCTTAATGCCAGCACGTGTTGCTCCAAAATCTTGCTGTACTTTTCACTTTTCAGCATTAATGGTGTCTCACAGAAGTGTCAGTGACCTTTGACCTTTACAGTTCCACTAGCCCAGTCCATGACAGACCCATGCCTCTAGCCTGGCTATAATTGGATGATCCTTTTTTCCATTTCTCCCAAAAAAGACCTGGAATACTAATAATATTGGGTCATTATTCCACTGAGTGACAAATCCATGGTGCTACTGGACACAGTTAACATAAGGCTTCAGTAAAACCTCAACTAGGATTTCTTTTTTTTCAGTTTGTGTTTTCCGTAGTGTCCCATTTTGTCTGATTTAGGATTGCATGTACATGGTGACTGATTGTATATCTTTGCGTGCACATACACCATCCCACAGAACGTATGCAAATGAGTGCTTGAGTGCTGCATATATGTGTGTATGTGTGTTTGTTTAAATGCTGTTTATGTGTTTGTTTGTGTATATATGTGTTTGTGCAGTATGTCACCTAGGAGTACTCTGTAAATTACTAAGATAGGCAGACCGACAAGTAGCTGCTACAGGGGCCTAGGTGTGAGGAGGTGATTCTTTATAAGTGTGTATTGTAGAATGTGTATTTGTCTTGTGTGTAGTTGGGGAAGGAGGACATTGATTGACAGCCTACACCCCCCACCTCCCCAACCCTCCAAACCGTGCTGTCTCAGGCACTGAGCTCTTTAAGAAGTGAAGGAGTGCTGGCCGCAACCCATCGAGTGGAACCCTTTATCGAACTCACCCCTGATTTACAATCTGTGCTCTCAAAGTGTATGGGAATAAGATGGAAAGAGGGAGCGAGGTGGGGGGTGGTGTGTGTGTGTGTGTGTGTGTGTGTGTGGGGGGGGGGGCACTCAAGCCCCAGTTTGAAGACAAGATGGCTAACACTTGGCTCGTCCCTCCCCTGACAGTGGTTGGCAGCGATTTCAGGGAAGCAACGGCAACTATCCCTCTGCTAAAGCCAAAGCACCTGCACTCAATCAACGAGGAGGAAGTGCAATGTGGTTGTGTCTTTTCCTGCACACAGAGCTGGGCCCTGAACGCACCTGGAGGTTTGAGGGCTGACATATGCAGCAGGGGTGAATGGCGCTTCTGATAGGACATCTATTTTGTCTGTGTTAGAACGTGGAAAAGGACAAACTGAGCAGAGATAATTAGCTGATATCGAATTAGCTAGATAATAAGCTCGGCTTCTGCCAACTTCTTTTCGGACATAAAGTACTGTTTAAAGGTGTGGAAGACTTTCATGACCAATTTTTCATCAAATCTGTTAGGGATGCACCGATTCTGATACAAGTATCGAGCATCAGCTCCGATACTCAGTGTGTGTACTCGTATTTGTACTCGTAAAAGTAATCCGATACAAATGCACCGGTACCACTTATAGCCGTGTGACATTCACAGTTCAGTGCAGCAGGTGCGAGGAGGAGGAATAATGTGTGGGGAGTGTGAAGAGTGTGGAGATTTAACCAAATAAATGACGGTGATAAAAGTAACGCTGACTGACAGTAACGTTACAGACACAGACAGATACGGACGCAGCGTTCTGTCCGTCCTCTGCGTACATTCCATCTGTTTTCCAGGTGCTGGCGGATGCGTACCCAGACGAAGAGGGGTACGGAGCAGTGTGGACCACCGCCAGCAGAAGTGAAAACGAAACTTATCACTCATTTCTCTTTTCTCTGCCTGCTGAAGCTAAGCTTTTAAACCTTACCAGCGAAAACGCTGCAATATTACTATCACATTAGTGTTACCTCTGTCGTCTCCACGTTTGTTATTACTGATTTTCTTCTTCTTCGTCTCAAAAAACTTTACTCTTCTTTGTGGTATTTGTCCAGTATGGTTAATTCAGAGCAGTGCCCCCTGGTGGATTAATTGACAAACGCTCATTCCAACACATTAAATGTCAGTAGCAGCACTTTGTTCCAGTCAGACTAATGACAACGACAATAAAGCACATTTACAAAAGGAACTAAGAACTGGAATGGGATTATTAAGTACTCGTATCGGTACTCGGTATTGGCAAGTACTCAAATGTAAGTACTCGTACTCGTACTTGGTCTGGAAAAAAGTGGTATCAGTGCATCCCTAAAATCTGTAAAACTTCAGTCATAGCCTAAGTATCTCAAATCTGTAAGTCTCCCTGTGATTACTCACCTGAATCTCTTGCATTATGGTGAACAGTTTCTTAGTGCCATCCAACATAAACAAACCGTGTGTTTACAAACAGAGCAGGGAGGTAACTTAGGCATCTTCAGGATTTTGTTGCGATGTGCATTGTGGGAAAGGGAAGTTCACGCAGCCACCTGACTGTGGCAGCAGCAGCACAACCATATGGTATTACATGGATGAAACAAACACGACGTGGAAACGGCTGAAACGCGGAAACAGCTGGAGGAATATGCATAGCGGGAAGGAAGCTCCTACCGTTTCCGCGTAGTGTCTGTTCCAGCTGCTGCTGTCAGGCAACTGCGCAAGCCTTTGGTTCCCACAATGCATGTTGCGACAAAATTCCGAAGATGCCCGAGTTACCTCTCAGCTCTGTTTGTAAACATATGGTTTGTTTATGGTGGATGGAACTAAGAAATTGTTCACTGTAATGCAAGAGATTCAGGTGAGTAATCACAGAAAGACTTACAGATTCGCGATACTTAGGCTATGACTGAGGTTTGACAGATTTGATGAAAAATTGGTCATGAAAGTCTCCCACACCTTTAAAGAGCCACAATGAAATAGTTCTACATTGTGTGACATTTGTTTTTTTTCTTTTTGGCAATGGCTACTGGCACTGGCACAAAACTGTCTATTGCCACAAACCAATCAAATGTTAGCATTTGTTTTTTGTTTGTTTTTGTTTTTAACTTGTCTTGTCCAGCATCCTAACAGCAGAGTGGTAGTCTGGCTGCTTTTTGCTGCTGAACAAATTTGCTTTTCCAATGGAAACTTCATAAAGTATTTGAGGCTCCCCTTGATATTCTACTGTCTTTATTATGAGTTGTGTTGAACCACATTTCGATGCTGGACCTGACGTGGAGAAATGGGGGAGGGGCAAGATAAAAGAAGGTGGTGAAGACCCTCACAAGAAAATATCAACAATACAAACAATAACAACCATGGTGATAATTATAATGGTAACAATATCTACAACCAGAACTGAGTAAACTGGGCAGAAGAGAAAGAAAAACAAAGAACAACAAATAAACAAACAAAATTACAATAAAATAAAATAAAATAAAATACATAAGACCTATTAAATGACAAATATAAGAAAAGAAAGCATGAACAGAACATCCTAAACAATGACCACCCAAATAATATGTTAGCATTTGTACTAGAGCCAGTCATGGATACTGTTACATGAACTCCCCCCCTCCCAAATTTGAAAATCATTTGAAAAAAATAAAAGAAAAAGAAAAATACTGGGAATAGAACCCAGGTCTTCCACGCTGCAGTCCGATATATTACAGAGTGAGCTAAATGTCTGGTCTGTTTCAAGTTAACATATTTGCTAACTGATTGCCTTGGTACTTTCCGGGATGTAAGTTACCAGTCTAGACATGATATAATGAGGGCACTGGCTGGCTCTGTGGTAATAGACAAAGTGATATTTGGTGGCACAGTACTGTGTCAAGAAAAATAGCCACTTCGTTTGTTTTTGGGTTGACTTATGTCCTTCAATATATTGGAGTGTCCAGTTAAAATTGAGAGATTCTTTTGCGTACTTATGTTCAAAATAAAGTCTATCTATCTATCTATCTATCTATCTATCTATCTATCTATCTATCTATCTATCTATCTATCTATCTATCTATCTATCTATCTATCTATCTATCTATCTATCTATCTATCTATCTATCTAGCCATCCATCCATCCATCCATCCATCCATCCATCCATCCAAGCTGTGTTTTGCTCAAATGATTATAGTGAAAAAAAAGACAAATTAATAAAAATATAAAAGCACAGCTCTGGCGTCATTCACTTACAAATGCTGTGCTGATCTTGTGTTGGCCTGACTGTCAAACTGCAGTTGAAACCCAACCTAAAGTAAGTGAAGCTGGAGCTGGAGTTGGAGCTGCAGCTGGAGCTGGAGCTGGAGCTGGAGCTGGAGCTGGAGCTGGAGCTGGGTCAGGCCTCTGTGTCTGTTAACCTGTAGACTGGCTTTAACTACACAGCTTGGCCTGTTTTTCAGCTTCTCTCTTTTCTCCTCACAATACCCAACCTAGTTTCTTATCCACTTGTGCCACTGTTCCCTTTTCCCTTTGCCCTGCTTTGCTCTCCTCCTTCTGTCTCCTCTCCCACCATTCTGCCACCACCTCCATACATCCCTCCGACCTCTGAGTCTTTGATCCATCTCTCTTTCCTCCCTCTCTCTCCTCCTGCTCTCTCTCACTGGCAGGACACCCACACTTCCTCAAATATTCAAGAGGTTGAGAGAGAGAGAGAGAGAGAGAGAAAAAGAAATAGAGTGCCAGATCTATAAATACAGAGAAGGCCATGCACAGTTACAACACTCGGTGAGCTCAGCACCACTTTATATAACTGGGCCAGTCAAACAGATTGTTTCAGATGTTTAAAAACCCATTTGTATTTCTGAATTTTCTTCAGAGGAGAGTTTTTTTTTTTTTTTTTTTAAAGCAGGTGCTGAGGGGAGCCAGCCTCTCAGCGTTTGTTAAAAAGCAGAAATCTGTACACAAACACCCACGCTGTAGTGACGGGCCTTCAAAGGGCATGTGAAGCTTCCTGATTTAGACTGGCAGGTTTGTGTGTTTGAAAATGAAAAAAAAAAAAAAAAAAAAGATGGCAGAAGAGCATCCTTGTAGTAGTCGCTTTTCCATTGGACATCTGCGCAAAACTTTACCGATATTTACTAAATGTCGAAAAAACACAAGTGCGTAATGTCAGTTTTTCCATTAAATCACAAATGCCATGATTTGTTTATTTATTATTGCAAGATGACACGAGAAGTCATTCCATAAACATGGTGAGGAATGTAAATATGGTGTTGATTTACAGATATATTCATTATTATTATATATTACCCCTCTATCTCGTACTAAATTAAAAAATGATTGTGTTTCCTGGTGTGTCCACACATACTGCCACATGTTTCTTCTTCTTCTTCGCTTGTTGTAACGTACGTCAACATCCGTTTTTTTTAATTCACCTGAGTCTAGTTGTGAAAAAAGGTCTTTCCATTGCAGTTTTGTGTGATATACCAGTTGTGCTATGCCTGAAAAACCACCTCTTGCCAGTGCAAAAACTTTTAATCAAAAAATGAGGTTTTTGGTGAAACTGTCGTTTTTCCATTAGGTAAATTTTTATGCGCAAGTTATATTTACGCAATTTGAGGGTCAATGGAAAAGCGACTAGATATAAATCCCATTTCCAGACATTTTTGTTCATTCATTTGAACCTTTATGTAACCCAGTGTTCTCATTGCTGTGGTGAATAAAACCACATGGAAAACAGTTCCCACTGACTGCATGTTTACTGGCCCTCATACTACTATTGCCACTACAGTCAGTTTCCCATTAATGTGCTATCAATATGATTTCATTTTGACACAGTTTTGCTTATAAGGAATGTAACACATCATATGATTTTCATTCAGCCTCAAGGACAACACAGAGTGGATAAAACAGGAAGAAACAGAGCTCTTATATTGGAATGACACTGAAGCTGTTGTGAAGGGTGTCAGTTAGGGAAGATTTTACCTGTAAGAGGAGAAACTGGTTATTAGTTGAGCCATTCTCTGTATTTTGGCACAGGCTGCTTCTTGTTTGTCTTTAAAGGTGCGGGAGACTTTCGTGACCAATTTCTCATCAAATCTGTAAAACCTCAGTCATAGCCTAAGTATCTTGAATCTGTAAGTCTTTCTGTGATTACTCACTTGAATCTCTTGCATTACGGTGAACAATTTCGAAGTGTTATCCACCAGAAACAAACCATGTGTTTACATTCTGAGCCGGGAGGTAACTCCGGCATCTTCGGAATTTTGTCACGACATGCTTTGTGGGAAAGGGAGGTTCACGCAGCCACCTGACAGCGGCAGCAGCAGCGCAACCATATGATAGTATATGAATGAAACAAACACGATGCGGAAACAGCTGAAACGTGGAAACAGCTGGAAGAATATGCATAGAGGGAAGGGAGCTCCTGCCGTTTCTGCGTCGTGTCTGTTCCAGCTTCTGCTGTCAGGCAGCTGTGCAAGCCTTCGCTTCCCACAATGCTTGTTGCGACAAAATTCCAAAGATGCCCGAGTTACCTCACAACTCTGTTTGTAAACACATGCTTTGTTTATGGTGGATGGCACTAAGAAACTGTTCACCGTAATGCAAGAGATTCAGGTGAGTAATCACAGAAAGACTTACAGATTCGTGATACTGAGGCTATGACTGAGGTTTACAGATTTGATGAAAAATTGGTCACGAAAGTCTCCCACACCTTTAAATAATGTGTCCTGCGACACTTATGCCTCACACACACCTCTCATTTAACCGGTGAGGTCGCTCTAATTCGTTAACATGGGCAGTAACATAACCACCACACACAGGTATGAGTCAGTGTGTTCCAGGACTTAAACTAGAAGGAAACCCTATTTCAGCTCTGTGGAGAATTTAACTCTGCTCATCTGAGATGGACTCACAGACGGCAGAAACATGTCCAAGTTTCTGGACACTGGGCTCTACGTGCCAACGATGAAAAAGCCTGTTATCAGTCATAGTCACAGATGGTGGAAAAGCCAATATGTGTGATGGTTTGGGGGTACATTACCGCCTATATGCTGGGTCAGTGTGAAGGGGCCTTTAAGGCAAAGACGTTATTGGAATATTAGAAAAACATATGCAGCCATGAGGTTGGCAGCTGGTGTCTTGTATACAACCAAAAGTGTCAAAATACCAAATAATTTTCCAAAATGATTAAAAAGTCTTAGAGGATGGAAAACCCACTGAACACAGTCTTAAGTGTGTCTTTGAACCAACATTCTTGAATGTGTTGCAGGATCAACATCAAAATTGTTTGAATTTCCAAACTACAATTGATTTGGTCTGTGAAAATGTTGAAAATCCTTTATACACCTTTGTCAGTTAAAAAAGGTTCAAATGAATGAACAAATCCCACATTTGAGATTATACAGTACTGGTGCATTGACCAATGTGGAACCACAGGTTCTAGATGTGGTCGTTTTCATGCTGGGGAGAGCTGACTTTTGGGAAAAGATGTTAGTCTATATTTTAGAAGTACTGACATAAAAATAGCTTGGTAAATCATTCTTTAAAATTTAAATAAAAATTAATATATTAATACCGATCTCTAGGGACTGAGGACAGTAAATGCATCGTTCCTGCTTTTCACTTCATTTCCCATCATGCAGCATGGTACTGCACCTTCTCTTCAATTGTCTCCTGATGTATAAGGCTGCTTCCTGTCCCTCCACCTGGCAACTGCTTAGCAACGTGAATTAAATCAGACTAATTAAATCTGACTTTAAAAACAGGAATTTTAAAGGAAAAAAGATATTTAATGTCGAGATGGGACTATTCCTCAACTGTAGGTACTAAATTGGTCAGTTAAAAATGTCTCAGTTTGTCAGAACCACACAGATACACACACAGACAGACACTCTGAGACCTTCCAGTATTATAACATAGGTTTTAGAAAATGTCCCAACCTTTCTATGAATGGAGTGTATAATAAAATAAAATGAAAATTAATTTGAAAATTTTCCTAGCCGCATGTAAAGCACTAATAAAGACTGTACTGTGAGTTTCACAATTTGAACAAGTCAAATTATTTAGCTTTAATAGCACAGAATAGAAGTCTCACTACCTTTTTCTTCATCTTCACATTTTTGAAGATAGCATGCACCCTCCAGGTCTTTGCAAACATGGCACCAAAAGCAGTCGTGTATCCAACAATGAGGATCCATGTCCGAACCTATCGGAAAAACAGAAACAGGCATAAACTGTGGTACATTTTGAACTGGTGATCAAGGCTTAGAAACAATCATAAGATCTGGCAGATATTTGCATTTTCCCAAGAAGTTCATTCAAAGTCGCATTGTGAAGCATTCTAAAAATAAAAAGCTGTCAGATTTGTTCTTCATCTTCAAGTGTTTGAGCTTTGGGAGAACATCCTGGACCATGGAAGCTGTCACACTCCTGAGAGCATTTCATCTTAATGAGAAACTAAATAAAGCCCTCTTACTGCTTCAGCACAAAGGACACAGCTGATGACGTATGTTTTTCAAGCTTGGAATTTAAATGTAGCCTTCAAAGCGCTAATACCTTTACTGATTGCGACATATGTTTGTCTTATTGCTGCAACACAAACGCTTATAAACCACACATGTACACCTGGCCTTCTTTCTGTTGCCATTCTACCTTATCTAGAATGCAGTAACCCAGGGGCAGAGTAAAGAAGACAGCAAAAAAAAAAGACAATTACAACATCTATTCTCAAGGAGAGCAGCAAATATTGATTGGCGGTGAATGGCTCAACCCCTGCGCTCCTTTGCCGCAGAACCTGGTCTGAAGTGACAAGCTCTGTTTTGGCTTCAGCCAGGTGGTGGCAGCTAGACGCTCGACGTGCCCTGCCTGACATTACTTTAGTGCAGGGGTGTCAAACGCGTTTTAGTTCAGGGGCCCCATTCAGCCCAATTCAGTCTCAAGCTGGCCAAACCATTAAAATAATAGCATAAAAACCTATAAATAATGACAACTCCAAAATTTTCAATGCAAAAAAATAACTTAAATAACTTAAATTCTGAAAATTTTTACATTTTACAAACTATCCAAAACAAAAAAAGATGTGAATAATCTAAAAAACCCTGAAATTTCTAAAGAAAAATAAGCACAATTTTATCAATATTCTGCCTCAACTTATGATTTATACATGTGCATTACAGATCAGATCTACCAAGGCACAAAACATTTGTTAAAATTGCACTTTTTTTTTAATGTCAGGTTGTTCATATTTGTTCCATTTATTGACATTTTATTGTTAAAGGATATCAGAATTTAAAGTTCTTTGCAATAAATCAAAGAGAAAAAATTGGTGTTGCCATCATTTAGAGGCATGATGTCAAATTTTTTTTTTTTTCACATTAAAGAAGAAAATTTGGAGTCATTATTTATAGGTTATTATACAATTATTTTCGAGTTTGATGCCTTGACTGTTAATACACTGTAAAAAAAAAAAAAAAAAATCCTGTTGTTTTTACGGAAAAAAACTGGCAGCTGTGGTTTCCAGAACAATACTGTAAAAAACACATCCAACTGTAAACATATTTACAGAGTAACATTTAGATTTAACATTTTAAACATGTAGATTTAACATTGGATTTAAATGGTAAATGGACTGCACTTATTTAGCACATTTTCTCCACCTTCATGGTGTCATCATGGCCCAACTGGGACCAGTTTAGGGTTCAGTGTCTTCCATGGACACTTGGACATATGGACAGTTGGAGCCAGGATTCGAACCACCAACCCTTTGGTTATTGGACGAGCCACTCTACCAACTCTACCAACCCATTCATTTACAAATTTAAAATGTTACATTGTTAAATGTTTACTTTTTTTAAATAACTTTTTATACATACACATATATACATATATATATATATATATATATATATATATATATATATATATATATACATATATATATATATATATATATATATATATATATATATATATATATATATATATATATATATATAAAAGCCAATATGCCATTATTTCAACATTATGGTCTTGCTATTTAAATGGCACCACATTGTATTTCAATTTACAGTTTCATTTTCTAAAAACAATATAAATACATCATTTCTACATACATATCTGGTTTTGTTCACATACTCTTCCTGTAAAAACTACAGCTATATTTGATTTAATCGTTAACACAAAAATCTTTTCAAATAAACAACTTTGCATTGTATTGTCACTTACAGTTTTTTTATGTTGCAATTTTACAACTTTTTGGTGTTAATTCTAAAGTCATTTTTTACAGTGTATCTTCAGTGTAATTTTTGCACTTTGCAAATTCATCCAGCGGGCCGGATTGGAAGTTTTGGCGGGCTGGTTTTGGCCCCCGGGCCGCATGTTTGACACCTGTGCTTTAGCGACTATGTGAGTGTATGTGTGTGTGCGACTGTGCCTGGGAGGTGCCTGCTATCTCAGTGGAAACCAGTTAACACTGTAATCAAAACTCTTTAATTAATCCGGCGTCTACATAGTCACACAGTAATGCTACCTGGGGGGAAACACTAAATGTGCTCCATGCTACTGAGAGACCAAAATGAGAGATTCACTCAGTTTTCAGGCCGTGGGAGTTGTCTTTAAGCTGCGTTAGCACATTCTATATACATCAAGAAAAGAAGGCTTGTTTCTGTTTTCAGATGTGCTGGTAGTGTGTTGGTGGAACTCACAGTGCAGAGGGTCTCAAACTCTTTATCGGAGACAAATCCCCCGTCTAAGCCAAACAGGAAGATGGAAGCGTATGAGAGCATGCCTCCTAGGATGATCAGGTTGTTCATGTAAGGACTTGACATCTTGATTAGTCTAGAGGAGAACAGAGGATTACATTAGAATACATTAATTAGAATAGAATTAAAAAGAAAAGATTTATCTGCCTGAAAAACACTAGGCAGAATATTTTTGGTTGGGAGGAGAACAGAAGGTAGAATCATGTTAATAGACACAGTGATGGTTAGTCATTATTTTTATGTCACTGTTGAATATGTTTATTGACAATAACATACAAAAATACACAACAACAACAAAAGCATAACCCTATAACACCAAACGTATCATATTTGATACATGAGTTTTGAAGAACTCTCCATGATCAGTGTGATTTTTTTTTCTTGAAAAACCTGATGTATACAATTAGACACATGCAATACACAGATAATCCACCAGGGGGAGGAGTTCATTCATCAGAGGCCTTTCCAGTGACACTACAAGACTGTCATTAATGAGGAAGGAGGAAGAACTTTGACAGTTTTGAAAAGGAATTACTACTAATAATAATGGATTAGATTTATATAGCGCTCTTCTATGAACGCATACTCAAAGCGCATACAGTGGATCTATTATTCATTCGCTCTCACATTCCCCCTCTGGTGGTGGTAAAATACATATGTATCCACAGTTGCCCTGGGGAAGACTGACGGAGGCGTGGCTGCCAATCTGCACCTCCTACCACCACCGAACGTTCATACACCAGTGTGAGCAGCAGCACTGAAAGCAAGGAGGGTGAAGTGTCTTGCCCAAGGACACAACAGCACATGGACAGAGCGGTATTCAAACCGCCAACCCTTCGGTTATTGGACGACCCGCTCTATCATCTGAGCCAGGGCCGCCCCCAGGGATTAACCAATTTATTAGACATTCATTCATTCATTCATTTTCTGAACCTGCTTTATCCTCACTAGGGTCACAGGGGTCGTTGGAGCCTATCCCAGCTACTTATGGGCAAAGGTGGAGTACACCCTGGACATGTCACCAGTTCACTGCAGGGCTGAACATATAGACACAAACAATCACTCTCACATTCACACCTATGGGCAATTTAGATGAACTCATTAACCCGGGGTGTCAAACTCATTTTAGTTCAGTTCCACATTCAGCTAAATTTGATCTGCAGTGGGCCGAACCAGTAAAATAACTAGAAGCACTCAGAGAGCGCAGACCTCTGCCAAGGCTGATCAGTGCCCCCCCCCCCCCCGTGGGCCCCCCCACGCCAAGGAGGTTATGTTTTTGCCAGGGTTTGTTTGTCTGTCTGTTTGTCTGTCCGTTAGTGTGCAACATAACTCAAAAAGTTATGGACAGATTTTGATGAAATTTTCTGGTCTGCGCCCCCCCCGTGGGCCCCCCCACCCCCGATCACCACCAAAATTTAATCACTTCTTCCTTATCCCATTTCCAACAAACCCTGAAAATTTCATCAAAATCTGTCCATAACTTTTTGAGTTATGTTGCACACTAACGGACAGACAAACAGACAAACAAACAAACCCTGGCAAAAACATAACCTCCTTGGCGGAGGTAATAACATAATAATATATAAATAACTTTTCTCAAACCAAACTTTTCTCTGTTTTAGAGCAAAAAAAAGTTAATTTACATTATGAAAAGGTTTACATCTACAAACTATCCTTTCAAAAGATGTTAATAACATGAACAAACGGAAAAAAATAAGTGTAATTTTAACAATATTCTGCCTCAGTTTATCATTTCCACATGTACATTATAACTTACAGATCACAGTGGATCTACAAACACAAAACATTTAATAACGGGCAGAATATTGGTAAAATTGTACTTACTTCTCTTAAGACATTTCAGGTTATTCACACTTTTTGCAAAATTATACTTTTTTTTAGTGTAAATACATGAAAATATTTACATTTACAAAGAGAAACATTTGGAGTTGTCATTATTTATATGTTATTATGATAGTATTTTACTGGTCCTGCCCACTGGAGACTGAATTGTTCTGACGTGGAACCTGAACTAAAAGGATTGTTAATATCTTAGTGTAATTTTTGCATTTCACAAATTCATCCCAAGGGCCAGACTGGACCCTTCGGTGGGCCGGATTTGGCCCCTGGGGTGTATGTTTGACACCTGTGAATTAACCTATCAGTCCATGTCTTTGGATGGTGGGAGGGAGTACCCAGAAGTATCCAGAAAGAACCCATGCAGACACGGGGAAAGCATGCAAAGCCCCCCCCGCCCCCCCAACCCACCCCCATTGTTAGACATGTTTGTGTTGTATTATGTTTGTTTGTTCAAAAATAATAATATTTGATCATTCAGACCCGATGTATCAAATATGATACAAAATTGAAACTCATACATGGAAATTGATATTTGAATTTTTTTTCCTTTGGGTTGTTCAGAAGTACCAGTAAAGGCTCCAGTTTCAAAGAACTGGAATTTTCTGTCAATGATTTAATGGTTCAGGCTTTACAGGGTTAAAAGAAAAACAAATAAATAAACAAAAATCCCACCCCACACAAATGTGAACTCCCCATCCCCACTGTCACTAGTCACTTTTCCATTGACCCTCAAATTGCGCAAATATAACTTGCACATAAAAATTTACCTAATGGAAATCGACAATTTCGCCAAAAGTCTCATTTTTTGATTAAAAGTTTTTGCGCTGGGAAGATGTGGTTTTTCGGGCATAGCGCAAATGGTATATTATGCAAAACTGCAATGGAAAGACCTTTTTTCGCAACTAGAGTCAGATGAATTAAAAAAACAGATGTTGATGTACGTTACAACAAGCAAAGAAGAAGAAGAAACATGTCGCGGTATGTGTGGACACACCAGGAAACCCAATCGTTTTTTAATTTAGTACGAGATGGTATAATAAGAATATTAAATCTCTCGATGACCTTTTCTCAGATGATAAGCTTATGTCATTTGAACAGCTTACTAACAGGTACAAACTAATCAAACAAGATTTCTTCCGCTTTTTGCAACTAAGACATTATGTCACTCATAGCACAACACTTACTGTCCACCCTGAAATATCTGCTGTTGAGAAAATGCTGTTTCAACAACATTCAAAAGTGTCTGACCTACCACCTACTGTATCAAGCTATGTTTTTGTGTTTTATTTTTTATGTAAGAGCTGTAGTGTATGTTATGTTTTGTTTTGTGTCTAGTATTTGGAAGACACTGTTTTGTTGAATGGACAATAAAAAAAAAAACTGCAATAAAAACAATGAAAAAAAAAATTTGTACGAGATAGAGGGGTAATATATAATAATAATAATGAATATATCTGTAAATCAACACCATATTTATGTTCATCGCAATGTTTATGGAATGACTTGTCATGTCATCTCACGATAATAAATAAGCAAATCATGGCATTTGTGATTTAATGGAAAAACCAACATTACGCACTTGTGTTTTTTCGACATTTAGTAAATATCGGTCAAGTTTTGCGCAGATGTCCAATGGAAAATCGACTAGCGAAAACTTTCATCGGTGTTACCTCGGATAAAAAAAAAAACACATTTGGAGCATGAGCTTAAGGTCTGTGCACTTGCTACAACAGTAAACCCGGAGTGTGATTTGTGAAAAACAAAGGTGGAAATGCATCTGAAAAGTTTATAAAAATAAATGACAATAGGCAAGTAGAATGTGAAGAGCCTCCTTTCAACCTAATGAAAAAAACATACATGTAAATTGTAAATTGTGGGAAAACGCTGTTGTTTAGAATGTAATAAAATGTGACAAACAGGAACCATTTCAGAACCACGGATAGCTCCGCTCACACTCCTGTCACCTGTCACCTTTTTAAAACAAATTCTAGTGTTTTTATTGTCAATCCATGAAGGACTTTTAATGAGAGGGAGACAATTCATTTCCCGTCTCACATCAAATTGCACTCAGACTCAGCATAAATAGGCCAACTCATCATCACCTTTGTTTGAAGAAACGTATGTCTGTTCTTTTTCTTGAATATTATTTATCGGTAGTTGATGCTCTTAAAGTAGGCTATTTTGTAAATCTTGCTTTCTGCAGCCAGTATAGCCTAAACACTATCCAGTTGTGTGTTAGCCTAGCAACTAGAGTCAGGTGAAGAAACATGTTGCGATATGTGTTGACACATCCGGAAACCTGATCATTTTATAATTTAGTACAAGATAGAGGAGTAATATTTAATAATAATGAATATATCTGTAAATCAACACCATATTTACGTTCATCGCAATGTTTATGGAATGACTTGTCGCGTCATCTCATGGTAGTAAATAAACAAATCATCGCATTTGTGATTTAATGGAAAAACCGACATTACGCACTTGTGTTTTTTTGACATTTAGTAAATATCGGTAAAGTTTTGCACAGATGTCCAATGGAAAAGTGACTACTTCCACATTATTTTTATGTTAATCATTCATTTATCTTAATGAAATCTTCCCAAAATGATTCTTCCCATCTTTCCTCTGTCTTTGGTGGAACCCCCTTACTTTCATCCTGCTCTGTACAGTCCCCTCTTTACCTCTATTTGCTTTAGTCTTCGTCCAGTCCACAGCCCCTCCCTCTCAGAAAGACACGCTTCACGGATGAAGCCTCACCTGTGGTTGCGGTTCTTGATGTTGAAGAACAGGAAGGCCCCGGCCATCAGCATGCCCAGTATGGTAATGGTAGACAGGATGCTGTAGAGGGGAACGTTGATGTGGCGCCGCTGCAGACGCACAAATGTCCGATCCTTCGGGGGCTCCACACCTGTGTGATCCACAAAACGTTCACACTCAGTTTGAGTTCTGAATCAGATCGAGCCTCCTCACCTTTTCCAGCGAGTTTCCTTTAACCCAAAGGTTTCCAACCTTTTTTGGCTCATGACCCCATTTTAACATCATAAATTTTTGGCAACCCCAGACATGCAAAATTTTTGAGAGTTGTTTTTTTTTTTTTTTTTTGCTAAAATGTATTTGTTTTTCATCATGTAATAATTTGCTCTACTATGTTGCAAATAAACATTCATTTTAGACACATTTAGTCTATATAATGTATATTATTATGGGCAGAGGCAGAAAAGCCAGGTGTAGATTACTGCACAAAGTGAGGATTTTCTTTTCCTTGGTCAGGATATGTACAGTCAGTCCAGCTTGGATTTACAAGGCTGACATTTAATACTGAACAAACAAGAACTCAAAATATGAATTATGAAAGAGCTGCAGCATCTGAAACTGACCACAATGAACATTTAAAAGATAAACAGAACCACAGTGCTTCAGTTTCAGCTTCACAGTTTGTCATGTCTTTTATGTATTGTGATTGTTTTATGCTTGTTTGTTTCTTTTTTTTAATATGTAGGTGTTTTGTTTTGTTGTCTTTTTTATATGTGTGTGTTTTGTATCTTGTATTTAACTGAAATAAACATTCATTCATTCATTCATTCATTCATTCATTGTCTCTCAAGTCACCATATATTTTTTTTTATTTTAAGTTGTTTTATTTATTTATTTATTTATTTTTTATCAATTACTAGAAATTCCAGGTGACCCCATTTGAATTCCAGGTGACCTCATGTGGGGTCCTGACCCCAAGGTTGAAAAACACTGCTTTAACCTTTTAATCTTTGGTGTTTCAACCACAAAATAGCGACAGTGCATCAGGTTATTTGAGACTCATTTCCTGGTCCCCAGTTCCCTCTAGTTGAGTGGATGTATCTCTATGCACCACAGTCAAGTTATTGTGGTTAGACCCTGCACTTTCTTATCTTTTGCTCTATTTTTCTCCCTTCAGTGTGCCAATCGATTGTGATGGCATCATCTTACACATCTCCACTTACTGTGGTCAGGGATGTGGAAACAAGCATTTTAGATGCTACTGCGCTTGAGTTTCTGTATGTGGGGCAAAGGCCCGGAGGATGGAGAAAGAATGGTGAACGAGGTTGGTGTACAAAGAAAATGGCCAGGGGGACTGAACAAATTACAAAGTATAACAACACAAGCAAACATGGGATGGGTGAAAAATGGACTGGTAAATAATTTAGCGAACAGAGGACAGTTTAGAACGTAAAGGAGAGTCCTGAACTGAGTGGTGGCGACGTCTTGAGTATCCCTGAGTGTGTGTTTGTGCTGTAAATAGAGAGTGCTGGGGTGATAGGTGATGCGCTGTGAACATATAGATGCATTAGGGACATCTTTTCTCCATGAGGGAGTCAAAAATATGCACATAAATACATGTACGTGAGATGGAGATTCTGACCCAAAGACTGAGGACTCTAGAAGAACAGTGTCATGATAAATGGAAGAAATGGACAATTTTCATTTCACCGTCACATTACTAAAAACAATTGTCAGTCACAAACATTTATTATGGTCAATGTATCCCAAACGTCCCTTATGTTTGTTTTGCTTTTGGCCTGATCACAATCAAGGGTACCAGAAAGGGTGCACATACAGATACAAAATAATAATGCTCTATCAAAAAAATCAGACAGGCCATTTTATTTGTCTGATATTTCTCTTTTAAAGTCCAAAATATTTTTGTATTATGGTGTCTACTAAAAAATTGGCAGGCTTGTACCCCTGTCAAATCAGAAATTATTGGGTGTACGGACACTCCAGCCTAATAGCCTCCATGTTTAATGCCTACAAAGATATACAAGTGTTTCAGCACTCAGGATAATCATGCATTGTTTATTGCATAGATGTCGTGTCCAAAGCATGCGTGCTGAAAAATTCCATATATTGACAGAAACAATAAAATTAGACCCACATATTTTGAATATGATGTACGGACACTACTTGGTGTACGGACTCTACCAGATTGGAATGGAAATCTGGCTTACCACATGGTCGCATCTGTGTTAGATCTGTAACTAAGTCTTCCTGGTACAGGAGGAAATAAACATTTGTGAACAAGTTATAACAATATATCTATAAGTCATATACGCCATATTATTGATGGAAGTATATTGGTGTACAGACACTACATGAATTTTGATGAAAAATGCGCCATTGAAAACATCCGGTTGGACATCTTTGTGTTATTTATGCAATAAATTATTTAAATTTTTCAAATTGGATTTTATATTTTTGTGTTTTCTGTCCTTTTATGTTGATATAGTAGGTTAAAGTGAAAAAATAATAGATAGATGATCTAAATGAAGTTGTGCTGAAAAAAAGATACCAAACATGGGTATAGTAAACATTTGTTTATATAGTATATAAAGGCAAAATCAAAAGTACTGAAAAACAGACAAAATAGGCTCAGACCACTAAGGGTTAATATTTGAATGTTTCTGCAACAGAAGGCACATTGTGCCAAATATTTTATTTGAATTTTTTTAAAAATACAACTTGGTTAAATTATTTCAGTGTGTGTATCAGTACTTTTTGAACATTTTGAGCACAATTTCAATAACACTGTGAAAATAATGATAACTGTGATAATTTTTGTCACAATAACCATGATATGAAATTTTCATAATGTTACATCCCTATCTGTGACTAAGTCTTCCTGGTACAGGAGTAAATAAACATTTGTGAACAAGTTAGAACAATATATCTATAAGGCATATACGCCATATTATTGATGGGAGTATATTGGTGTACGGACACTACATGAATTGAAAACATGCGGTTGGACGTAAACATCCGTTTGTCACATTGTTACCAAATTTTCTGCAGCCAGGGAGCATACCAAAATCTGTCTAGTTGTGCATATTTAGTCATAATAATACTGAAATAACAGGTTCCCATTCTATTATTACAATTAAAGGGCTGCAAAAGAAGGGTTTTCAGAACAAACTGGTTGATTGTCTTAATACTGAAAATAAGAACTGATAATCAAACAGCTGTTCAACAAAAACGATCAATAAATGAAAAGCAATGTGATGTGTGTATTTTGTAATAAAAAAGACACAGGAGTTGAGTAGTAATTCTTTACTGTGTTACAAAACATTATGTACGATAATTTTGCTCTCTTATAATAATAAAATTGTGCACATGTTTTCATGCTCATTGGGTCGCCATTTTATCAGTTTTTATCCGATTTTCTTCAAATTAGAAAGGTTTGCAAGATCTAGTAATAAGATGGCCAAAGAAAAATTTTGGGAATGGTTTTGGGGGTATCGTTTTGCAATACTGATTAATAACTGATACAAATAGACTTTTACACCTTGATTGTGATCGGGCCGTTTGTAATGTACAGAAATCAAACAATAAAAATAAAGTAAATAAATACATGAATAAATAAATACATGCACATTAACCATGTGTCGACTCGTTCGTACCTTGGAATCTGATGGAGTTGTTGATGAGGTCGAGCACATCTGCAATCGCATTGTATTCTCCCACCTTCACTTCTTGGCCCTCTGTTCAAATAACACACAGACATGATATCAATACACTATTTATCAACACAGCCAATGGCTGGCAAACAACATTCACTCTCAGAATTCAATGTTAGGGCAAGAACAATATCGATTATTTGTAATAAAGGACTTTGATTAATATTTCTTAAACACATTTGTTGTGAAAATATTGTAACTTTATTTATATAGCACCTTTAGATTTTAATGGTACTTGGCAAGAATATTATTTATATTCACTATTTATGCTTTGTACAGAATATATTTTTATCCTGTCTTAATTAGACTATAGTGTTATTGAATTTTTAGCTTTATATTATATTGTCGAATCTGTATCTGTGTTTTCTTTTTAAATTGTTTGTCAACTGTTTCATGTCCTGTCCTGCTTTTATATTCTGTGTTTACTGTTGTCTAGTTACCTAACTCTGGTGCAATTGATTGTACACTGTCCCTGTCAAATAAACAATAAAGTAAAGTAAAAACAAAAGTTAACAAAGTGCTTTGAAAGGCAAAGCTAAAACAGTGGGAAAAAAAACATAAACCAAACAGGATAATACATTTAAGACTATAGCAGTTGAATCACTACATAAAGAGACAGTAAAGGGGACAGTAAAAGCAATAAAAAGACAACATCACATCACAAAACAAAAGAAATAAAAACACATGGAAGAAAAACAATAAAAGACAGAAAAATAAAAGAGGACATGAGTTCACAACACAAAGCAAAAGGAATAAAGGAAGAAAATAATAAAAGATGACGTTCCACAAGGCAACATAACGTAAAACAACAGAATGAAACATTATTACAAATGAAAAAATAATATGAATAAATAAATAAAAAGAAAAATCTCAACAGTTTCAACACAAAACATGAGTTTTTCAGTCAGTTTTTCACAGTGAACTAGATGGAACGACTAAATAACTAAATATTGACCTGTCATGTCTCTCATTTCAGTGTTGCTATTATTCGTGATGTGTAACCATTGAGAGAATACTGTGGGCGCAACATTGTTTTGGTGAAAAGGTACCAATAATGGGTAAAAAAAATTCTCCGTTTTGGATGTTGAAACTAATCGGGATAATTGAACTCTTTCAGGTTCCAGTTTCAAAAGGTGGTTAAGTAATGCAACGCTGCAGAAAGTGGCTCACAGGCTTAAAAATCTACTACTAGTATTTGTTATTAGAAGGAAATGTAATAGAGGCGACTATGAGCAAACAGGCAAATCTAATTCAAACAGTAATTGGACACGGTGAAGAATGGCCAAGCACTGAGCACTGCAGTCTGGAATAGCAGTACAACCTCCTGAAAAACATTAGATCTCAGGGAAAACTTGTAAAACCCATTAGTAATAGAACTAAAGATCCATAACGTAGCATTCTCAGACTTTTAAAGCTCTCAGTGAGATTATGTGCGGAGATTTTTCATTGGTAGCTTTTAAGATGTTCCTTAATGTAGCCAGGAAATGCTCTTCCCATTTTATACAGTCTCAATTATCAGTTTATTTTACCTCAAGGAAACCAAAAGACCAATGAAGAACAGATATCACTGAAACCAGCTAAAAGCCAATGATATTTCAGGTCTGTAAGAGCAGACCTCAAATGCACTCGAGTCTCAGACTGGAGGGGTCAAAGCCATGAATAAATAAAATTGTTCTTTTGTATTTATACCGCAATATACATTGGACTTTAGCATTTGCAGACTGCAGGCAAATGAGGCCCGAATCCGATTTTTTTGCCCATATGTGACTGTTAATAATAATAATAATAATAATAATAATAATAATAATAATAATAATAATAATGATGATGATGATAATGGATTAGATTTATATAGTGCTTTTCTATGAATGCATACTCAAAGCGCATACAGTGGATCCATTATTCATTCACTCTCACATCCACACTCTGGTGGTGGTAAGCTACATTTATAGTCACAGGCAGACTGATGGAAGCATGGCTTCCAATTTGCACCAAACGGCCCCTCCGACCACCACCGAACATTCATACGCATTCATACGCCAATGTGAGTAGCTGTTACGAAATCACAAGGCTTGAACCCAAATGCACGAGACAGACTCAGAGCAACTTAGTTTGAGTATTTATTACTCAAAAATAAAGGACCAAAAATATCTTCACAAGAGTGAAATAAAAAATTAACACAAAAATCCTCTCAATCAAGGTATCAAAAAGTCTAGCAAAAAGTTCTTCACAAACGTGGAATCAAAATATTAACAAAAAGATCTTCTCAAACGAGGCATCAGAAAATCTAACAAAAAGGTCTTCACGAACGTGGTGTTAAAAAATTTACTCAAAAATCTTCTCAAGCGAGGTATCAAAAAATATAACAAAGATCTTCACAAAATGTGGAATCAACAAATCTTACAAAGCAGCACAGAGGAACAGGAGAAGGTCGAGGGAGATCTAATCTTGGCGTGACATAACGCGCTGACAATGTTCCACAGGTGACTACATTTTTTTATTTTTATGTTAGAGCATTTAATTAATTGGTTGTAATCGGGGTGTGAAGTGGATTTTACGCAATATAGTAAAAAAATGCTCCAGGAAAACATTTTACACCCCACCTTTAATGTGTAATATGAACGAGCTCTCAAAGAAATCAGATTTTACAAAAAAAACCAAAAAAACAAAAAAAACAATTGTACATTAACCCTTTCATACATACTGATAACTCCAGTGGACAGCTATTCTCCATCTGTTCTTTTGTATATTCATGGATTTTGTTGTTTTAGTTCCATATCAGCCAACACAGTGGACGCTCATGCATGATCCCAAACACTGACATTCATACCATTACTGTAACTTTGTTGTTTTAGATAAACCTGATCTGCAGTAACATGTTTGAGTGTAAATCAATTGCTAATTATTAGGCTATTAGACTGTAATAAACAGTTTTCTTGAACAAAAAGGTGTTTTGCTTTTTTTTTTTTTGCATATTATCTCCATGAATTGAGTAACAATTATTATTAGAGTATGTTAAAATATGAGGAAATGGCGTTAGCGGCATTAACCCTCTGGTATCCCGTCCAGCAAGGCCCTTACTAAGCACCAAGTGTGTGTTTTTGGCATGCTTGGGGAATAATGTCAAAAAAATTTTCATTCAGTTTGTTTTTAATTCTTTTACACTTTTTCTATTTCATCAACTTGAGCCATAAATATAAATACCAAATACTCAGTAACTGTCACATTTTTTAACCCTTTAAATGCCGTGTTTGTAATGTACACACTTTTTTTGGATGGAAAAAACACACAAAATTTTTTTTTTCAATATACTACATAAAAAGTGGATCACATATTATTTGATTTTTTCATCCTGGCATATGTCAATGATTAACTCCAACATTGGTTAATTTGCATTATTATTTTTAGCGCTAGGTCAAATGTTCAAAAACACTAGCATCTGTCACCAAGTGTGTGTAAAATGCACACCTATAAATCAAACTATTAAATATTAAATATTGATTTATTTTTCTGCTCAAATTTGATTTGATTTTATAAATCCAGGTCAGCCCTAATCATACATGTCAAATGGAAGAAAGAGTGTGTTTTAGGCACACTTGGGAGACAGATGCTAGTCTTGTAATTTTCTTTTGTTTACAATGTGCACATTTCAGTGGGTGGCCAGAATTTTAAAGATCAACCAAAAATGAACAACTTTTGAATTCTAACCTTATTTAAATTGTGAAAAATAATATGAATTTTTTTAACACAAAGTGCAAAGTGTGCCTAAAAGGCGCACCCAGATACCAGAGGGTTAAAAAAGTTTTTATTTCATAGTTTTCACACAGTATATCACTTTCTGATGATGGGTTTTAAATACATGTTTCTTTGCTTCAAAAATTAAATGCATGGTGTCCAGCTGAGTGGACATTTTTGTAACTCCATGAAAAACAGGGTCATAAAAAAATTCCAATTGCATAGTTTTTTTTCATGCCTAAAGAGGAAAAAAAAATCACTTAAGAAAAAAATACTGACTAAGGTTCTCATAATTCATGCATGAAAGGGTTAAGACCTACTGTCTCACAGACAAGGGACTGTAAACTGCTGTACACCCGGCGTGTGAACAACATGTCTGTCTAAAATCCTGCACAAACACAGCTATTTCAGGATTTAGCGGTTTTCTCTTTTCGGAACAACAGCGGATCCCTCAGGTGTAATACTGAAGGAAGCATGACCTTGCCAGGCAAACATGGGCCTTTACTCTCTGTCACTCATAAAGATTACCCAGAGTATACACAAGGGAGGAGATGAGAGAGGGATAGGAAGAGAGGACAGATTATTCTGATCCTTTTTTTTTTTTTGGTAAACACCCTGCAATTTCTTCTAGTGTACACACACCAACGTCTCTCTGCTCCCACTGTTATCGCTCGTAGAGGCCCATTGAACTCCTCGGCGGCGTTGTCCTTGACTAGGAAAATGACAGATAACATCAGCCATTGTAGCATCACAGGACACCACGTTCTCCTTTTCCACCCCTTTCACCAATTCACCTCATTTGATCTCTGATTCTGGCATCACAACATCAGCAAATGTTGAAATTGTTTGACGACATTCAACAACTTTTGCACAGTAAATCGCACAGTGCATGTGGATACAATCAGGATATGTGTTTTTCCTCTCAGTGCTGAATGAAGATCAATGACCATGTTTCCCTTGACCACGTCCTTTGTCAGGATCTAAACAGAAGGGATTATATGTCGGCTCTGCTCCTTAGAGATGCTAAAACACTATCCCAGTGCTCCGTCCCCACGGGGAATATTGATGGCTTCAGCGCTCAGCCTGTTGTTCAGTCTCTGCACTGACTATTTATGGCTTGTTGTTTCATTATTCCGGTATAAACTCAGTTTTATTCAGTGTTTGATCATATAGAACTAAATGTTCCTCACATTAAAAAAACACAAATAGCATAAAGCTGGTGATATATTTTTTAGATAGAATGTGTTTTGGTTTTTTTGTCATTCTATATAGCTATTGATTACTATTTTTTCTATCATACAAAAGTCACAGAACCACAACCCATATTTCCAGAAAAATTGGGACATTTTCTAGAATGCAATAAAAACTAAACTAAAACTTACTAGTACAAAGAATCAGGAATCGGTGACATCTTTTAAATCACTTCTTAAAACACATTTTTATAGACTTACCTTTGTGTGATGTTTGTCCCTTTTTAATTTTTTAATTTTTAATTTTATCTTGTTTGGTTATTAATTTATATTCTCATACATGATCTTGTTTCTTCTCACTCCTTCATTTTTGCATTGATTTGACAGCATCATGTTACATTATCTTTGCCCTCTTTACTCCGATTCACTATTTATTTGAAGTGTCATGTTTTCTCCATTTATTGTGTTGTT
Source organism: Sphaeramia orbicularis (assembly GCF_902148855.1). Taxonomy (NCBI): domain Eukaryota; kingdom Metazoa; phylum Chordata; class Actinopteri; order Kurtiformes; family Apogonidae; genus Sphaeramia; species Sphaeramia orbicularis. The sequence goes on along the minus strand of NC_043967.1, from coordinate 11,913,942 downwards.
TCTGTTTTAGTGTCTTTGCTTGCATCTTGTATCCTGCTGTTGTGCCCTTCTGCTTTGTCTGTCAAAGCACTATGTAAACTTAGTTTTTAAAGGTGCTATATAAATGAAGTTACTATTATTATTATTATTTCTAGCTGCATTGTACCCATGGTGCCATTGTATGATTGTGCCCTCCTGTGGTGCAACAGCGGCATTGCACCTGTACGCTCTCCCATGCTGCAACATTGAGACATCGATCGGACATGCGTTGGACACAGAACGTCCATTATAGTAGGATTATTATTATTATTATAAGGAAACATTTCTCAGTGATTTCACTGAACAACTTCATTGTATTTTGTAAATATTAAAAAAGTTACATTTTGACCTTTGAAACAGACAAAAACAACAAAAAAATCATGTACCAGATGAAATAAGACTAAAGCGTTCACGTAAACACATGTGTAAGACAAAACCACCGTTAACTAAAAACAGATACGTATACGTTCAATCTGCTGTCTGTGTCGTTGACCACATTACTGATGAAGACCTGGAGTCGGTCCTTGAGCACCTTCAACGGCAGCTCACTGCATCCAGTGTGTGCTATGTACTAATGCTAGCTGATAATGCTAATGATAGGTACTGTTGTGTGTATTAGGATGGGTAAAATGCAGAGACCAAGTTTACCTTCAAGGACAATAAAAGGAATTAACCTTTAACCTTTAACCCTAACACAGTTCTGACAGTGTCCGCAGTTAGCAGCTAATGCTAATGGAAAAGGAGCATCCACCAGTGAATTCACTCAACTCAATACTTTGGGCCAAACATCATGAGAGAATTATCAGTCTGTTCAAAACGTATATTTTTCATAATCTAATGTTTTCCTTTCCCATCTATAGTATGTAATATGGTGAAATCTCAGTGTGTGAAGGGCAGAACCTTTGGGCCCTCAGGCAACATCGCATGAAAAACCATCATGTTACAATGATGAATACAACCACATGGGCTCAAGAGGAACGTTGGTACTTAACGCAGTCCACCTCAGCATCTACAACTGAAACCTGAAACTGTATCCCATGAAGAGAAAGAAATATATCAGCTCTGTGCAGACACACCACAGAATTCTCCAGAAATCAGCTCATCTGAGGTGGACTTAAAGACAGAGGAAATGTGTGCTGTGGTTAGATGATTATCATGAGTATTTTCAGGAACAACAGACCTCAGGTTCTACATGACAAAGACTGATCTAAACTCTAATACTGAAAGATGCAAAACTCTGATGGTCTAGGGCTGTTGAAGATTTGCAAACAGCAAAAAGTTAAGCAGTGAAAATATTATATTTCTTCATCATTTGAATAAAGTTTAAAATATACAGATTTTAATGTATTTTAGAAAATGTCCCAACATTTCTGGAAACAGGGTTTATGTAATAGTTAACCCTATAATGCCAAACGTAACATTTTATACATGAGCTTTAAAACCCTCTGCATCAGGGGTTTCAAACTCATTTTCGTTCAGGGGCCACATTCAGCCTAATATGATCTAAAGTGGGCCGGACCAGTAAAATAATATGAGTAATAGGATAAGAACTTTTGAGTGAAGAAAGTAAATTCTGTAATGAAAATGTTTATTTCCTCAAATTGTATTTGAACATAACATGAACAAATATGAACAAGCTGAAAATTCTTTAGTAAAATAAGTGCAATGTTAACAATAGTATACCTTAGTTTATCATTTATACACGTGAATCACAACTTAGAGATCACAGTGGATCTACAAATACACAAAACATTAAATAACAGGGAGAATATTATTAAAATTCCACATACTTCTTTTAAGACATTTCACATACTCATATTTTTTGTAAAAGACTAGTCTGTCAATATAAACATTTTTGTGTAATTTTACTTTTTTACACTAAAACAAAGAGACAAATTTACGGTTTTCATTATTTATAGGTTATTATGATAGTATTTTACTGGTCTTATCCACTTTAGACTGAAATGACCTAAAATGATTTTAACGTCCTTCCTTATTAATATCTTCAGTAATTTTTGCATTTCACAAATTCATCCCAGGGGCCAGATTGAACCCTTTGGCAGGCCGGATTTGGCCCCCGGGACGCATGTTTGACACCTGTGATCTCCATGATCAGTGTGATATTTGTTTTCTTGAAAAACCTAATGTATACAATTAGATACATGCAATACACAGATAATCCACCAGGGGGAGGAATTCATTCACCAGAGGCCTTTCCAGTGACACTACAAGACTGACATTAATGAGGAAGGAGGAAGAACTTTGACAGTTTTGAAAAGGAATTACCAATTTGTTAGACAGGTTTGTGTTATATTATGTTTTTGTTTGTTAGAAAATAATAAAAGATGATCCAAAATTGAAACTCATACATGAAAATTGATATTTGAAAAAAGCAATTCTTAGGTTTTTCAGAAGGAGCGATAAAGGCTCCAGTGACAAAGAAGTGGACTTTTCTGTTTTCTGATTTAATTGTTCAGGCTTTTCAGGGTTAAGGCAGCGTGATGCATGTACAGTAGAAATGTTAGAGCATCAGAACTACTTTCACTGCAGCACTAGTTGCTCCCTCACAACAATAACCATATATGTACCGTAATGTAATATTTATTTTCTACACAGCAACACTTACTTACTCCATGTGGTAAATCCTCATTCTAATCCTCAGTCAAATCCTTACATCAGCACCAAATCCAGAAAAGAAAGTCTACCAACCATCAAGAAAACTATGTCACTGCATTCAAACACACTTGAATGTTGGCCAACTATGATCTCTTTTTCTAACATAAAATAATAATAAGTCATCTATATATAAGAATTGAGTCAGTGTCACTGCTAAAAGGTCATATTAACCCTTTCATACATAGTGGTCACTCCAGTGGATGGCTATTCTCCATCTGTTCTCTCATATATTCATGGTAGGGCTGCACGATTTTGGCAAAAAAAAAAATCCTGATTTTTTCTCTAAAAACTCGATTTTCGATTTCGATTTTTGGGTATAACTAGAAAAGGCAACAGCAGTCAGCATGTCGTTTTCGTGAGCAGCCCACAATGCAAGCCACTGCTCTGACCTCAAAGCTGTGATGGTATCACGTGATGAACCTACAGTTTTGTTTTGTTTTTTCTCCTCATTAAATCTTTGAAATGAAGTAGAGTACACAAACAATGTATACAACAAGAAAATAACATAAGTTTGTCAGGGGGAATACACTATAAGAAAATGTCCAAATCAGAGCAAATACTGATAGTTGTTACAGCCTTTTTGTTTCCACATTTAAGAGCTTTAAATAAATTTCAACATCTTACAAAACATAAATAATATTTGGTTTTGTGTTACAGAACTTACATTTGTGAATGAAAAATTTAGCAAGTAAGAGGACTAAATTAATTATTAAAAAAAAAAAAGTTTTTTTTTTGTTTCTTTTCTGGGTATCTGGCCCACAGCAGTGATACCAGTGTCAGTCAGTGACAGGCATCTGTCGTGTGTGCGTGGACCAGGTTAATATGAGTGATCCACATGCGGTTCTATTTAAACTGGAGGATCTGTGCGTGGAACAGACCGACCCAGGACACACTGGAGGGATTCTATGTGTGGAGCTGGTGGATGTGTGTGGGCACAGGGCTGTGTGGGCTCCACTGCTGAGGCTGCTGACCCCGAGACCCGGACCCGGTTCGGAAGAAGACAGTACGGTACGGATCCGGGACAACAGAAGATGAGTGATCCGCTTGCAGTTATATTTCAATTGCGGGATCCGTGCGTGAAGCCACGGCTTATATTGCTATAAGTACTGCAGGCTCATTAACACATTTAAAGTCCGGTCATTACACGGACTTCTGTGACAGACCGCTGTCACAGGAAGAGCCTACGGTAGCCCGCGGGCACGTGGAGGCACGCGGCCCGGAGGCACGAGAGAGATGAAATCGATTTTACGATTTCCCTTTTTTAAAAATTGTCCTAATTAAAAAATCCAATTTCGATTTAAAATTGATTAATCGTGCAGCCCTAATTCATGGGCTTTGTTGTTTTAGTTCCATATCAGCCAACACAGTGGACGCTCATGCACCATCCCATAATAATATATTGACAGTCACACCATCACTGTAACTTTTGTGTTCTTGATAAACCTGATCTGCACTAACATGTTTGAGTGTAAATCAGTTGCTAATAAAAATTGGGAATATGATAAAATGTGAGAAAACATCAGATTAGCTGGATTAAAAATGTTTTGATTTTATAGTTTTTACACAGTATATCTCTTTCTGATATTGCATTATTTGCTTCAAAAATTAAACACATGGTGTCCAGTGAACTGGACATTTTCGGAACTCCACGAAAAATTATGAAGGTCGATTTTTTTTTTTTTTTTTTTTGCTTTAACCAAAAAAAAACCCCCAAAAAAACCCAAAAAACAAAAAAAACAAATTCAATCAGTCAAAAAAAAAAAAAAACAAAAACAAAAAAAAAACTTCAATAAAAAAAACCCCCTCTGACTCAAGTGGGATCCTCCCCACTAGGCTTACTGTGCCCTCCCTCGGCTCCTGATTAAAAACCCTTATTGTTTATCTGCTTATGTCTGATAACTCACTTTATATGAAGACTCATAGTGCTTGAAATGTCTATGTTGTTTGTTTATATACTATATATTGCTCTGTTTTTTTTTTTGTCTGTTTCAATTTTTAATTCTCTAATCTCTGTCTTTAAGGTCCGCCCAGTCATGTGACCTCTCCCTATGTATAGGAGGATCCATATGGGCGGCCTTCTTATATCAGTCCTGATGAAGGCCCATAGGCCGCAACGCGTCGGCTCAGTTTTTATTTGTTTGGCCATGCTTTAATAAAGGCTTTTTAATTTCATCCCTACACTGAGTGCCACAGTTTTTACAAACAACAAAAAAAATAACTTTTCAATCAAAGAAAAAAAGTGTTCAAATAAAATTTTTTGGATCGTAAATATATATTTTTTTGCTTTCAAACACTTTTTTTATTGATTTTTTTTTAGTTAAACCAATAAAGAAACAAATCAACCTTCATAAAAAACAGGTTCAATAAAAAAAATTCAATCGCATTTTTTTTTTCATGCCTAAAGAGGAATAAAAACACTCAGGAATAAAAATCTAGACTAAGGTTCTCATAATTCATGCATGAAAGGGTTAAGTTGCAATGCAGTATTTGTCTGCTTCCAAAAAATGGTCGATGGTTGGGTAAAGTAAGGTTCTTTCTCTGCATCATCCATGTTTATCCGATTTTTCTCCAAGCGGACATGCTACAAAATACATGCAAGCTCTGTGATGTACCTCAGGCACAAATCATTCACTGTTTTCCAACCTCACGCTGGTCTGAACACTGATTTCCGCTCCTCATTTCCAGCATAACTCTTCTATAAAAGCCTATTAACAGGAAACACAGTCTGACCCGACATTGTAGCAGCATTTGGGAATTTGATGAAGTCAAAGGTTCTTTCACCTAAGGTCAGTTTGTCTTTGATCAAGTTCATTTTATTTAGTGTCTATCAGGGCTGCGAATCTTTAACATGCATCATTAAAAAAAAACACTGGTGGTTCAGCGATATTGGTGTGTGCTACTTAAGTTGAGATGTGTGTGCAGACGATCGCCTGGAGGTAAACTGACAGCAGTGAGGGTGTTATGAGTTCAGATTCCTGAAGAGGATGACAGGAAAGCAGGAAATTAATTCTTACTTGAGGGGTGTTGTAGTCAGTGAATCCTGTAACATATCTCTGAAGATCCGAAACATCTTAACCTTTTTCCCCAAACGCATCACATCCCCACCTTAGTGAATGTTGCTTTTGGGATGGACAAAGGCCATGCATCCTTATCTAGTGTCCCTCATCGTGGGTTGATTTCGAATCAGTACTCGGAGGGACTGCAACTGTGATCAAGACCTCTGGCGGCAAGCTATCTTTAATCCCCAAGAGAGACAGTGGGCATAAAAGCCAGGCCCCTGACTAAGAATGTCTGACAGGGTAAAATGGAGGATCAGAGGCTGAGGACAGATAATAGGGTCATGTTGAGGATCACTGCCTTTTGAAATATTCAAGATGGGGCTGTCCCTCCTTGTCTCTCCTCTCCACCCAGCTCCAGCTCTTGGAGTGTCAAAGGGGTGACAAATTTGCAACCCCTGACAAGTGAGAAAGAAGTGATAGAGTGAAGGGGAAGGGGGGATAGAAGGGATATATTGAGGTCAGAGGACGGTTGAGAGAAAGAGAGAGAGAGAGAGAGAGAGAGAGAGAGAGACCAAGTAGCTGCAACTGGGCAGAGCGTTTTGTCGATGGAAGTATGCAATGGAAAAAACAAACAAACATGGAGCTGAGGGAGGAAAGATGAAAAAAAAAAAAAAATGGGGGCAGATGTGCGTCATTAATTAATTGAGACTGAGTGCCCCACAATCTCCCAGCCAAACAGGTCAGTCCTCCAGAAAGACACACACTTTGTCCTATTTGCACATGTTATACTATAATATCACTGTCAATTGTGCTCATGTATAAAAAATAGGACCAATGGCCCTGTAGCTTACCGGCCAAATTAAAAGCTTTGGGAAATGTATCCAGATGCCATTTATTATCACCCAGTTCTGTGTATTTATTATATTACAGAAATAGCCCATGTTTTGGTCACATTCCAATCAGATCTGTCAAAAATTCAAATTCCACCTTGATATCATTGATACTTACTGATTAATTGGATCAATCCACTTCCTATCTGTTATAATGGGAACATTTTTCAAAGTCACACCAAATCCAGAATCAGATCCAGATCAAAATAATTTCAATACCTTGTGTTGACATCATCATACAGAAGCTGTATACCAAGTCTGAAGTCAATCAGAACTGGAGTTTTGCAGAAGAAGACGACTGAAATTTTTTCTCCATAAGAGCCCATGTTAAATTTTCCGTAAGTTTCCGGATCCAGAGGAAGATCCTGATCAGTGGCGATTTCTCACAGACTGCAAGGGAAGCTTGGCTTCCCCTGAAATTATGAAAATTAAATGGTTAAATATGTTCGGTTGTGTTGACATTTCATTGACTACAAATGTGTTAGAACACGTTCATCTCACAGACGAGTTTGTTCAGAATCAGCTTTATCACAAACTAACAGACTCGATGTTGTTCACTTCTCATACATTCCCGTTGCGCTGTTTTCTCCTCCATCTCTGCTCAGTGCATTTGTCCGTAGACTGTGGGCGTCTCTGGGCTTCAATGGGACTGAGTGGAACAGTTTTTCTCATTGCCTCAAAACTGGACGGTAATTGGATAAATGCCACGATGTTGTCCCGCCCCCGGACGCCGGGCGTCTCTGGGGGTGAATGGAGCTGTGGGCGGAGCTTGGCCGGGCTGGACGCCAGAATCCCACGTGCTGATTGGAGGATCAGTGGAAAGGCTGAATCCCGTTTCATTGACAGTTAGTTTGAGATCTCCTTCACTGACACAGTTCAGTTTAATACCGTCACACATTCTGCTGTGAAATCAAGAGAGAAACCACTACGAAATTACTCGTTCATTTCTTGCACTGTAAATAAAACACACTCTTTGTACTTCCTTGTTTCAATTTAACATAATTTCAGCATTTTCTTGTTTCAGTTCCATAATTTAATAATTTCTTGTTCGAGTTTAATATCGTTTTGTAGATAGTTAAATCAATCAAACTGTCGGCTAGGTCGGGGTGAAAGGAGCATCTGTTGTTTAAAAAGGCTGAAGTCTTACACCTGCAACACAAAGGGCCAAGGCAATCTAAGCAGCCTAGTTCTGCTGGACAGTCAGAGGACACTGGTCCAGTCCCTGGAAAAGACGCCTACTTGGTATGATAAGGTCACTGAGTATTTTCTTAAAAAGGAACAGAGGGCCGAATTTATGTTTAAATAACTTGACAATTTAAAAAAAAAATTTTTTTATGTAAGCCGACAATGAGTTTCCCCTGTCTGAAAGACGAGCAGCCGCCACTGATCCTGATCAGCATGTGGCCATTATGTTTTGGTCATCTCCCCATCAGGGCCAGACTGTAGAAATTTACACTGGATATCATTTATATTTACTGAGTTATTGCATCGATCCATTTCCTATCTCTTATAATGGGGAAATTTTTCAAAGTCACACCAAATCCAGAATCAGATCCAGATCTAATTTTTAATTTCACTAACTTTTGTTGACATCATCATAAAGAAGCTGTATACCAAGTTTGAAGTCAATCGGAATTGTAGTTTTGGAGAAGAAGATGATTGAAATTTTTGTAACGGACGGACGGAAATACTCTCGATAATTTAAAAGACGATGATATCTTATTAACTTATTAACTGGAGTTGCTAGATCAGCTGCCACAATACTCAATGTTTGGAACTATTGCACCTCCATAACCCAGAAGTAGGTCCATATTTTGTCCGCCATTTTTTTTTACAACTGGACTCTATGGAAGTGTCGCTACTCTGTTTTCTCTACCGCTCTGGTCCGTTCTAATTGGTCCAACATTCTACAGTGGCTTATTCCTGTATAACACACCACTGCTGTGGGTAACAGACTGTTGCTCTGGGCAAAGCACTGATCATAGACTTTAATCATTTTTAAATTATCATTTGTTGACAAATTATTGAGCCATGTAATAAGTGTGATAATGGACCCCTTCAGGGTGATCAAGGCCCCTCTGCAAGCATCGCCCTGTTGGGTTTGTTTCACTGTACTGACTGGCTTACAGTACATCATGCTTCAAATGGAATATCCGTTGTTATGCTCGTCATATACGGCAGTAGACAAACATTTTAAAGCTACGTGAAAAATCTGCTTCACATACTGCAGACCCAACAAGAAAACAAAAAGATGAATAAAAGGTATAATCTGAACCATTTTTTCAGGCTGTGCTGATCCTTTTCAGTTGGTGCTCTCTCTCCTCTTGTTTCACCCTCTTGTCTTGTCTCATCATAAGCAGGTGGAGTTTAAAACCCACTTGACTCACAGTTAGGAAGAACACAAGCTCCACAGGGATACTAATGATTTTAAAACATCTGTGTGAAAGAAATATTTATTAACCCATAAAGACCCAAACAGCCACTGGCAACTAAAATCATCTACTGATCTAAAATGTTTAACTCTTTCAGTGCCATGGGCCGATTAAATCGGCTTTACGAATACAGCCTTTAAAGTGCCACGGGCCAATCACATCGGCTTTGGAGAACACGCCATATTTGTGCACAAACAAACCATCCACTCCCATGTCTTTCTCACATTTCAATGACGTTCTTTCAAATCTTCTTGCAAATTACGATCAATAATGAATCGGCTGCGTCCGGTGCGTTTTGAATCTAAGTAGCAATCGGTCGGATGTTACCGAGCGGTTTTTGACCAAGGAAGAGCTCGCGTTTCGTTTTCTGCTTGGGAAATTTTATGAATGAATTTATGAATGAAATCATATGCAAATTAGATGGCCATTTTGTAGTAATATCGTAAACACAGCGATCTGTCAAAACAGTCCCATCTGCTAGAAAATGAGTTCTGATGACGATTCAGACTTCGATTATAAAAACGACGCGAAATACTGAAAAACGGCCAAATTCTGTGGCACTTTTAAGGCTTATTAGCCCCTTAACTGTCTGGCACTGAAAGAGTTAATAACCTTTGAACCACTAAACCTATTGATATGGTGAAATAATTAGTGTAAAATGCAGTTATTCATCTTTTCAGGGTCATCAGATATGACCGATTTGGACGTTGAGAGGCTCTGTAGTGAACGTAAAAACACCAATATGTACTGAAACATTGATTCACCAGTAAAATCCATGTATGTTTTTATGGATAGAGACATTTCTTTTTATGTTCAGTCATTGAAAAGTAAAAAACCTTGCTGAAAAAGTCATTTTTTCTTCAGTTTGCTGTTTCCAGTGTATTATCCTTCAACTTTAATCCGAGCTTCAGTGAACATCTACATCAGGAGTGTCAAACTCATTTTAGCTCAGGGGCCACATTAAGCCTAAACTGATCTCGAGTGGGCCGGACCACTAAAATAATAACATAATAACCTCTAAATAATGACGACTCCAAATTTTTCTCTTTGTTTTAGTGCAAATAAAATTAAATCATGAAAATATGTACCTTTACAAACTATCCAAACATAAATGATGTGAATAACCTGAAAAAACTGAGATTTCTTGAGAAAAAGAAGTGCAATTTTAACAATAGTACACCTCAACTTACCATTTATACATGCATATTATGGATTGGATCTACAAAGACACAAAATATTTACAAAGAGGAAGAATAATGTTAAAATTTTACTTTCAATATTTCAGGTTTTTCACGTTTTATTGTTAAAGGACAGTTTGTAAATGTTAATATTTTCATAATTTAATGTAAGCTTTTAAACTAAAACTAATAGAAAAATTTGGAGTTGTCATTATTTATAGGTGTAATGTAATATTATGTTTTTCGCATTAAACTAAGAAAATTTGGAGTCATTATTTATAGGTTATTACGCTATTATTTTAGTTGAGATCACATTGTTCTGTGTGTGGAACTCAAACTAAAATGAGTTCAACATCCTTGATTGTGAATATAAAAAAGTGTAAAAGTATAAAAGTGTAATTTTTGCAAATTCATCCCGCAGGCCGGACTGGAACCTTTTGCAGGCCGGTTTGGCCCCCGGGCCGCATGTTTAACACCCCTGATCTACATGATCATTAAATTACATATAGGAAAATACCTGATTTTTACTGACCCCCCCCATACACACTCACACAAAATAATATTGAAATAAATTGTGATAAATCACTTAAGAAAGGTTAAATGGACAGAAAATTCATTCGGAACTGCCACAAAAGTAGCACTGGGTCTTTATGGGTTAAAAAACTACAATATTGATATTCAGCTCCATCCCAAAAGTGAAATATTGTCCTTTACTGCACACATTTTCCACACACATAGAGTGTGATGTAAGCATCTGGGGGATGGAGCCCCTCTGCAGTGGAGGAGATAAGATGTTTAGCCAGAGAGGGCTGAACTGCACCACACCGTCCACTACATACAGTCTGAGGAGACGAGGGGCTGGGAATCTCCTGCATAGAGATGCAGTTTTGGAGTTATTCTCCCACTCTGCAAGTCGTGCTGGCTGAAAAATAACATCAGGATGTTTTGAGCGAAGAGCGCACTGATGCGTTTACGTACAAACCTTCCCTAGCCTCGATGAGATCAATTATAGCAAAGAGCTTCGCTGTGTGGTTTTCACCTCACCTTCCATGAACCCACTCTTAAGCCTTCTTGACAGATTAGGTTTGGTTCTTGATCTGGTTTCGTTCAGGATTCAATGAACTTAGGTGTATTTTGGCAAAACAGCACCTGATACAACAGGTTTGGATTGAAACTATCTGTACTTCGCACAATTAAAAACCCAGGAGTCAGAATAATATGTATATTTGGGATATATTCAGTTAATTGGTTTGGGGTTATCTTCATATTAAAGAGGGAAGCGTTGGTCATTAGAGAATGAACTGTGGACAAATTGTGATCAACTTAACATGTTTATTCAGTCACTGAATACAGGTACGCAGAAATTGAAAGTGTCATCATTCAGTATCGGGTGTGTCCACCTCTGGCTTCTAAACAAGCAGCACAGCGACGACCAAGGTTATAATAGTTTTGGATTTTTCATTATAGTTTAGTTTTATTTAGTTTTGCCTTTTTTTCTCTAATTCAGTTAGTTTTAATTAGTTTTTAGAGCAGGTTTTCTAGTTTTTATTAGTTTTCATTATTTTCTAAATGCTTAGTTTAGTTTTTTCATATCTTTTCTCTTCTTCTCCGTCGTATTCAAATAAATCCCAGACAGGACTCTGCTGCTTTCTCCCAACTTTAGTCTGCATGTTTCCAAGTAGAGTGGGGATGAGAAGACGCCTAAACGACAAGTGACGAGAAGTGACGGACCGTTAAATATCATATGGTGCCAACAGCTAAAATTGCTTGAGGGAAATAACTTGATTTTATATCAATCCGACATTGACAAAGACGAAAACGAAGGGAATTTTATCCGTAATTTTTTATAAATTTTAGTTAGTTTTCTAAGCACACAATACAGTTTCAGTTAGTTATCATTTTTTTCTTTTAATTATCGTTTTTATTTATTTCAGTTAACGAAAATGTTTTTACAGTTCTAGTTTTCGTCATTTCATTAGTTTTCGTTACCTTGGTGATGACACATTAAACTGACAAGTCTCATGATCCTGTCCTGAGGGATCCGATCCGACCTGGCACTCAGACAACTGATTGTACTGTGATGACAGCGCAGACGGTGAGCAACTTCACCACGGCTCAGACCTGCTCGTAACATGCCAATGGCACGTTCTCTCTGTTATATCGTAATTCGTGGCATTTTAAGCTAGCAAAAACATTTCTGTGTTTTCTTTGCTGTCTTTATATCGGCTATTGACCACACCTAAAGTTACCAGTCATACCTGACTCTGTACAAGAGATTCACCTCAATGTCCGACATTATGGGATTAGTCCAAATGTCAACATTATGCACAACGGGACTGAAAAAAACGCTGTTAACTGTGTTATTCATCTCATGAGCAACATATACAAAATACACACCTGAGCTAATCATTTTCTGGAAATTACACCACATGTGTGGACTGTGTGTTTTTAATGGTGTTAAGTATACATTTTAAAAGCCAAGTGGCCTCTGTGTGTGTGTGTGTCCAGTGATTCATACAAAATCCGGAAAGAGCTGACAGCTGCAGTTTGTCATACTTATGTATTTTTGATCAAGGAACATACTAGCAAAAACAGCAAGTTGATAGGACCGATATTTTGGGAGATATTAGTAATTTTGGAATACAATAGCCTTACAATCATGTTGCTATACCCACAAGGCTTTGGCGGTGACTGCTGGACAAATGCGGTACAGCATGCACAAATACACAACAGCAGAAAAACTACCACATCTAGAACCCGTGGATCCCCATGCGCTAGTTCTTAATAAAGCAGAAAGAACAGATCATAATACTGACACATTATCTCTTCCAGTACTTTCTTTCCTCAGTAATCCTCACATTTTATTTCATTCATTCATTCATTCATTCATTCATTCATTCATCTTCTGAACCCACTTTATTGTCACTAGGGTCCCAGCTACCTATGGGCGAAGGTGGGGTACACCCTGGACGAGTCGCCAGTACATTTTATTTGTATCAATTTATTTGTATTTTCACAAACAATTCTAGACTTTTTACCACTAATTTCTCAACCTTCGATGTTGTTGTTATTAGAGCCCGACCAATAAATCAGCCGGCCGATTAATCTTAATATTAAATTAATATAAGACTATTATACAGTGTTTGAAAGTTGTGTAAATTATCTTTGTGAGATAAACAAAGATTTATGCAACTGTTGTTCCACCTGTTCACAATTATCTAATATAAGATTATTATATCCTGTGTAGATCCATGTTCTTTTTTCATATATTGTCCAATATATCGGTTATCTGCCAATATCGACCGATATATTGGATATCAGCTTTTTTTAGCCACTAATATTGGTATTGGCATCAGCTCCAAAAATCCCATATTGGTCTAGTTGTTATCATCATTTCCATCCTTTCCAACCTGCAAAATGTGACAATGGTTCACACTTCATGCCCGAGGGAAACTTTTTTGGTTTGCAGTTGGGTGTTTTGATCAAAAACGTATTCATGGTCCTTTAAAAATGTATTTTTTGATCATACCACTCTAAACAAGCTGAAAATTAGATTTGCAAAATTCACAGAGGAAAATAAAGTGTGACACAAACCTTGAAACTGGTTGAATTTTATCGTCCCCATTCTCTCTCCATTCCGAAACATGACTTGACCCTGAAAAAAAGAGAAAAGTGTATTTTTAACATACATAGGAAATGAAAACATTGGAAATACATTTACTAGATATTCTATTAGGCATGATATTTAGTCAAGATGAATTCATCTCAATCTGTGCGTTTCCATGACAACTTTTATTCCTGGTTTAATCTGATTAAAGGTTCGATCCTATTTCAGATGCCCATGTAAACACCTTATTCCAGTTGAAAAAGAAAAGTTCGGGTTAAATTTAAACCCGATTAAAGTCACTGGTTTAATCCACTTTTGAATGCGGTCTAAATTCTTCCTTGGACATGTAAACCCTTTATTCCGTTTGGACTTTACTCCTTCCATTCTGCACATGCTCGTTGTCTTGTCCTGTCGCCATGACGCACACATTCTTCGCTGGCGGAAGAATATGCAATGCAGACTAGTCAACCCAAACCGTTAGCTTAGCTTAGCCAGCTTAGCATAATGGCTTCATTCCTATGGTCAGATGTAGCCAGGCTTTTATAGATGATTTGTAGTATTTTATGAGTGATTTTGTGAAATTCAGTTCTCCCTAATCATTACTTTAGTCCGCTGGGGTCAATATGATCACAAATTGAGGCTCAAATCATGGCCATTTGACTTACTGCACTAATAAAATCTGGGGAAATAAAAACTAATGCAAAGCTAAAACGGTAGAGCAAAGCTAATTCAGCGCATGCATCCCTAACAACAAAAAGATTTTCCAACTTCCGTCAACACAACAGTCCCAAGATTGTATGAGTGCAGTAAGTCGTGGATCTAAAGAAATAATTACAAAGAATCGGATTTTATAAAATCACTTACAAAAGACAACAAATCACCTTTAAAAAACTGGCTATGTGTGACCATGGAAATGCAGTGAGTATGCTAAGCTAAGCTAACAGAAGGGCTGCGAGAACCGAATAAACGTTTCTCATGTAAACCTTTATTCGGGTTTAACATTTCCATGTACGCGTAAACAGAAGAGAAAGTACTTTAGTTCCGGATTAATTTCTTCTGGAAAAATAAATCGGATTTAAAAAAACATCATGTAACCATACCCAATAAAAAGATGAGGGATAAGTAACATAATGGCCTAAAGATAAGGTTAGAACATGGCTCTGCTGATACTGAAGCACTGACAGGAAAAAAAAAGGACGAGTCTCAGCTCCTGCACACTGCATCTCATTTGATTAGAAGTGGCTAGAATTGATTTGTTTGCAGAGGTAAACAAAATTATCTTTGGGCCAATTCATTTGCTAATATCCTTGGAACAACATCCGGTCAGTGAGACTGCCTGAATTAACTGTGTTTGCAAACGTAATCTAGGTGCGCAGTTTCACAATTGGTTCGAGAAAATGATCAATAAATATTACTAATGTTGTTTTTATATTATACGTTAAATTTGTAATAAAGGCTTTTCTCATCCAAATATGAATATGTATAAATATTTATGGTTAAAACAACAATATATATATAAAGGAAACATACAATAAATGAATGTTTTTTTTGATTGATTTATACTCCACGGGAGCGAGATAACCAATTTTAAGTCAGGGAGCGTCTGGCAAATGTACACAAGATAGACAAAAGCAATTCAACTTTGAGACAATATCGGAAGACATATTCAAATCAATTTGGCTTCTGTCACTTTATCTCTCCTATGTGTTCTCATTCTTTGTCTCCCTCTTGTTCTATTTCTTCCGTCCCATTGTCTCTTTTTCTTGCTATCCCTTTTCATCAACCAAGACTGTTCAATTAATTCAATCCACCATCTGCTTACAGAGCTCCTTAATTACACATTTAACTGGGTTTACATATTACTGCCTCACTAACAAACAGGTGAGAGCCTGCAAGACAGAGGGGGAGTGAGACGGAGACAGAAAAAAAAAACAAAAAAAACAAAAACAGACAGTTAGATTGAGAAATAGATGGATAGATGAGAAAGAAAGGGAAAGCATTTGCATTGGCTGATTAAAAGACAGCTGAGGGGGAAATATGGGGAAGGAAGCTCGAGAGCCAATTTTGCCTCAAAAAGATGGCAAGCTTTGAAGTAGCGAAGCAGGATCCCACCCCTCTGTTTGAATCCCAGTCTTTGTGTGGCATCTTTGATGTTTGCTCCATGAGTGCGCGTCAGTGTGTGTCTATGTGTATGCACTAAATATGTTATCATATTACACTTATGCACATGCGTGTGTCACACTGTTCTGTACACTTCTATCACCGTATGTCATTTTACGTTCATATCATGATGCAGTGATCGCTCTGTAAATGCAATTAAGAAATGAATTAAAATAATCGTCTTTTATTTGGAACTTCCAAGCTGGAGATAAGTTGATTAATCAAATGTTTTACAAACTGCTGGTATGGGTAGAACTTGGCTCTTGGATAGTGGTCGGCGGCAGAATTACTGGTTTTAGTGCTATTTGTACAGGACTAGTAGGACTGGTAAACCTTTGATGATGTAAAACTGCTCCCATACATCATATTGTGTGCTGCACATTTACACTGGATGAGCAATGCCTCTGTTTTACTTTACTTTAAGTTACAGATCTTTTAGGGATGGGAATCAAGAACCAGTTCTTTTTGAGAACTGGTTCCCAGTAGCTCGATGTGAAAAAAATATTACATTTTGCCTATAAATATTCATTCATTCATTTCCTGAACCTGCTTTATCCTCACTAGGGTCATGGGGGTCGCTGGAGCCTGTCCCAGCTACTTATGGGCAAAGGCGGGGTGCAGCCTGGACATGTCTCCAGTTCATCACAGGGCTGAACATACAGAGACAAACAATCACTCTCACATTCACACCTATGGGCAATTTAGATTAACCCATTAACCTATTAGTGCATGTCTTTGGATGGTGGGAGGAAGCTGGAGTGCCCGGAGAGAACCCACGCAAACACGGGGAGAACATGTAAACTCCACACAGAAAGGTCCCACCCCCATTGACTGGTGTTGGAATCGAACCCAGGACCTTCTGTCTGTGAGGCACGAGTGCTAACCACTGCACCACCGTGTCATATATAAATAAATAAATAAATAATAAAAACTAAAAAAAAAATCTCTGTTTAGTGCAAAAAAACCAAAACAAAACCAGTTCCCAGTAGCTCGATTCCTGGTAATCGTTTGTCTGCCTGCTTAACGATTCTGCTTATTGATTCCGCCTTCGTTGCGCATGCGTGATGACATCACTTGTAACACTTGCAAAGCTTCCATTTCTTCAAAAGAGTGAAATCCCTCCAATATACTCAAACATTTGTCCACAGCATGCTATTTATTTACAGGAATGTCATGTATTTGATTCACTATGAACACCGGGGCGTCATCCAGGGCGTTTCTGTTGCGGGCAACAAACGTCCTGCCCCCTCAAATAAAAGTTTCCACAGGCAGGGGAAAGGAAATGAGGTGCACAACAACAGAAGACAGGAATTAGTAAAGTGTTTTAAGTTTCACTTTCACTGCCCCCCCACCCACCCACTGAACTGGACCTGGTATTGTCTGTTATTATTATTTGTACATACTGTATATCAGTTGTTCCCAACCTTTTTCGGCTCATGACCCCATTTTAACATCACAAATTTCTGGCGAGCTCAGACATTCAGTACAGAGACATTTTTTTTGCTAAAATTTGTTTTTGATCAAGTAATAGTTTGCTATACTATGTTGCAAATAAACATTAATTTTAGACAACAGACTCAGCCAGTTTTTTCCATTTTGAAAAAGGACAAAAAATGCCAAAGATATGGTCAGAAATATAACGCTTGCTTTATATCGCTATAATAATGCTATATCGCTTGTTTGCTCCAGTTTCTAACCGTCATATCTCCGGTTGTATTTGCTCTATGAACATCAAATGAGAAGTGAGAGTGTTTCAAGTCCGCACTTTGGAATGCAATTGTCCCCAGTGGTCTACGTGACCGACTTCCGATGCTACGACGTGTTGAAAATGTCATGTGATTCAGTCACGGAGCCGTCATTATGGACCCCTAAGGGTTAAACCGACCACAATGAACATTTGAAAGATAAACAGTACCACAGTGCTTCAGTTTCAGCTTCAGTTTATCATGGCGTTTAGGGATTGTGATTGCCTCTCTCAAGTCACCATATATTTTTTATTAGTAAGTTTTTTTCAATTTTTATCAATTACTGGAAATTTCAGGCGACCCCATTTGAATTCCAGGTGACCCCACGTGGGGTCCTGACCCCAAGGTTGAAAAACACTGCTGTATATGTTATATTTTCTGTGCAGAGATGGAAATAGAAAATACAGCTGATGCAAACACACTCGTTTGTACTCTTTTATTCCCTCACCCAATGAGAATCCTTAAGAGAATCAATAAGAGAATTGGATCGATAAGCAAAATCGATAATGGAGTAGGAATCGTTAAATTCTTATCGATTCCCATCCCTACAGATTACTAAACTGCCTGTTGAAAGATTTTTAAAAAAATATTAATAATAAAAATAGCTGCATGCTCCCATGCATGACATCCTTCTGATCACATTTCAAGATTTTGGTTTTCCACAGCATTTCTTCTTTTATTCTTGGGTCTCCATGCTCCATCACAACACAAGGCTTCAAGGTGAATAAAACTTTATAATCCCTAGTGCAGCCACCATTATTCCTGGAGGGCTGTAGGTTGTTTTGTGTCCTTTTGTGTTTTAGATCAGTTTAAATCCATGGAGGAATCACAAAACCTTGAAAAAGACAGGGATGTAAATTTGCATATTCAGAAATAATATCAAAGGATCAGGTGGGTCATCATTTATGGTGGAATTTTTATCAAATGTATTTTACCCACAGACATGGTACAGATTCCTTGGGGACTAAGATCACAGACAACCTCTGTGGTTATTTCAAATGAGTGCAGAGTTAGTACTAGTACAGACTTTAGAAGGAGAAGAACAGCTTCAATAATAGAAACTGCACATTGATGTTCAGTGACCCATACTCGATTGCCGTAAGTTTCTCACTTTGACCAAGATATTCAGAATCAGTTGTTCAGTTTCTTATGAGGTCCAAGATAGTTCACATCACGCATGTGCAATAACAAATTTTCATTCGGATTTTGTGCAATAAGAGAGTTGAGTCATCAGCCGATTACTATATCAGCATTTTCCCTCCTGATTCTATTCAGTTATAGGCATCTTTAAAAAATCCCAGTTGGTTAACTTCTACTCATACAAACAGTTTCTCGTTTGAAGCATGTTAGGTTTCACTTTCGGTTTTCGGTATGTCGCAGCTTTGTGGCACCAAAGAGTCCACGGGTTTGTTTATAGCAAAAAGATTTTTATTTTTTAACTCAAGTTGGTAAAATGAAGTGAACCTGCTCCTGTGTTACTGTGAGGTTACATTCACAGCACCTCAGGGAATACTGTGAGGCGTTCAAAAACACTCCGTAAATTACAGTGTTTACCATAAACTAACATTAAACATTCAAAAATACGTAACATGTGGGGTGCCTGTTAACACACAAGTGACTGAACAATATTTTGTAGAAATGTCCTGTGTCCCACACGTAGTTAAGGAGTGCACCCCCACTTCACTGTACCGGAAACGTATTAAAAATGTATCAAACCGAAGACCCCTGAATCAAAATGTACTGAACTGAAATTTTTCTGCACCGTTACACCCCTAATAATACTTCTTGGTTTAATGTGAAAAAAATATTACATTATGCCTATAAATAATAAAAACAAACCAAAAAAAATCTCTTTGTTTCAATGCAAAAATAAAAACTTCAAAAACATTAAATCATGAAAGTATTTATTTACCAAACTATACTTTAACAATTACATGTGAATAACTGAAACAAATATGAACAACCTGAAATGTCTAATGAAAATTTAGTGCAATTTTAACAATATTCTGCCTGTTACTGAATGTTTTGTGCCTTTTCTAGATCTGATCCATAATGCACAGGTATAACTGATAAGCTGAGGATTAATATTGTTAAAATGACACTTTTTTTCAGGTGATTCACATCTTTTTTATTTGCGTAGTTTGTAAATGTAAGTATTTTAATATTCTCATATTTTATGTTATTTTGTTTTGCCCTAAAACAAATAGAAACATCTTGAGTTGTCATTATTCATAGGTTATTATACTATTATTTTCCTGGTCCGGTCCACTTGAGATCAAATTGGGCTGAATGTGGCCCCTGAAAGAAAATGAGTTGGACATCCCTGGTATAGAGTGTCATTTGAACACAGCAGAATACAAACCGATTTAAATTCTTGTAATGTCACATGATGTAATGATTGCCTCCCTGTGTACAGTAGCTTTAAATACTTGTGATTATTATAGTGATGCACACCGACGTGAGGACGTAACCCGTACACCTCGAGGTCAGACACAAGTTGCTAACTGTACGATTTGCTGCTTTTGTGTTATGAGTTGGGACTCTCAAAACCCTTTATTGACCTTTTCCACAACAAAAGTGTGCTTATGCGACATGTGAAGAATGTCTGAGCTTCCCTGCAAACATTAAACATGCAGTGTCACGGTAAAGAGCTGTTTTCAGTCAATATTTTCAACTCCTCTGACTAGGGCTGAGTATCAAGGCCAATTTCCATTATCGATTCGATTTCGATTCATAAGGTTCTGAATCGATTAATCAAGATTCGATTCAATCCAATATCGATTCGATTCAGTATTAATTGATTGATTCAGATTAATTTGGTGATATCAAAGTACAATTTTGAGTTGTAACCTGATTATTTGACCACTGCAGTCAAGCAACACATCAATACTGGGATCAGTATTGATATTAGAAAGGAAATAAATATGACATTTCAGCAGGAAGGAGCTGAATCTGATCTGAAATAAGAAACATTCCCATGTTTCTACAGTGGCTCAGAACGGACTCCTTTGTCATCTTTATTCTGTTTTATGGCTGGTGGCTTCTACTCACTGGGGGGGGGGTTGCGCTCTGTGATTGTTGGTCGGAGTGGTGGTGGTGGTGGTGGGGGGTAGCGTAGTGTAGCGGTCAGACATTGTCGCTTTACTATTCATCCAAGTTATTATTCCAAGAATGACCGGCTTCTGTAACTCGCCTCGGAGAACCTCTGGGCGGCCATTTCCTTCACACTGCCGGTTCCAGTTTGAGTTGAGGCCGGGAGTATCTCCAGAGGGATTTTCCCCACCCTTCCTCCGCGTCTTTTCCGTACCAAAGCCACCGCGAGCAAGGTGTTCGCAAGATGGAGCTGGCCGTGCTTCCGCATACTCCCGGTCCTGCTCTGAAAAATCGATCTCATCCACTATTAATCAATTACGCAAAATTAAAGTGAGATCAACCTAAGATCGATTAAATCGATTTTTTTACCCAGCCCTACTTCTGACTAGCGAAGGCTTCCCTGACCACTCCAGTGATCTATAACTTCATATCCCACTGCTCTCCTCCTCTGATACCATGGTCTCCACGTTGCCTTTACCTCATCGTTGTGCACCCAATTCTCATGTTACCAGAAGGGCATTCAGTAGAGCACATACCTCCACCAAGACCCCACAAGCTTGTAATTCTATCAAACACCTCCACCATCTCACACTGTTAGAAAAGCTCTGCTGCTTTTAATGGATTTCCTCCAAAAGGTAATGGCTTTGTCCTTGGCCTGAACCCTCTGCTGCGTTCAAGTTCAACAAAAAAACAACAACAAAACAAATCAGCAAACACACCAATAAAGAGACGGGGGCAATCACATTACCTCCTTGGCTGAGGTAACGATTTCACACCATGGTGTAAGTTTGACTTGTCAATGCCAACAAGATCCTTTTGCCATGCGTTGCTTTTTCCTACAATATGCAATTATGCCTGAAGTATAAGTAGGACAGTGCAGTGCACCTCAGTTCAACTCATTAGGTATTACATTCAGATAACAGTGATGTGTAAACAGGGTCAGGCGGTGTGGGTTGAAAATAGGGGATCTTGACTCGGACCCATAATGACTACGTGTATGTACACAGGTTGGTGGAGTAGCTGCACTGTCATGCACTCGCCGTGCATTAGCATTGCGACCATAATTACCCACTGCAGTCGCAAAAGTGGAGCTATCACAAATCTTAGTAAAATGGTCTGTGGTTATTTTAGCAACCGCCCAATTTATTCTCTCAAGTGTATACAATGTTAGCAGAATATGCAAAGTATATCAAACACATACAGAGGCAAAGACTGACATTTGTAATTGGAAGTAAATGTCTGTGCTGCAAAGATTAAATTAACCTCCTTTGACCAAAATTCAAAGAAGCTACTGTAAAGCCTCTTTCCACAAGGTATTATGTGCCTGTGCAGCTTAGACAACCTCACCAGACTGTATTGACCCAGACAGGTGTTCCTCGTCGAGTATTCAAAGGGCATTCAAACCTGTTTCACAAAGAAGGCTGATGGAGCAATTGGTATGTCTAGTCGTGTGTGTGTCTTTGTATAGTTGTGTGAGCAAACAGTATTTCTCTATATTTGGGAGGACATTTTTAACGTTACATAGCGAGACGCGGCTATCTGCGGGTCACTTTGTCTATGAAGGTGAGAATACTGTTAGTGACAGACGTGCCGAGGTCAAATGAGATGTTGTTCTGTGAGCTGCAGGTGTGACATCCTCCGGGTTTTCAAGGTTTGAGGTGGGAACACTTGATGTGGATGTAACTGTGAAGCACCTACCTAAACACACACACACACACACACATGCACATGCACACCTATCTCACCTCTATGCGTCTGTTTGAGATGACCATCAGGCCTCAGGCTGTGCTTCTCGCCATTATCCAGAAAGACAGTGATACCAAGATGATGAAACCGCAGAAAAAGAACAACGGTACAAACCTATACCTGCATACTTGTCATCCTCTAATACAGGGGTGTCAGATTCATTTTAGTTCAGGGGCCACATTCATCCCAATTCCATCTCAAGTGGGCCAAACCATTAAAATAATAGCATAAAAACATGTAAATAATGACAACTCCAAGTTTTTATCTGCGTCTTAGTGCAATAAAAAACATTAAATTTTGAAAATATTTACATTTACAAACTATCCTTTCACAAAAAAGATGCAAATAACCAGAAAAAAATGTCATTTCTTAAAAAAAAAAAGCACAGTTTTAACAATAATATGCCTCAACTTATCACCAGTACATGTCGATTACACACAGTGTTACACAAACTTTTGGTAAGAGGCATAATATTGAAATTTGGAAGTTTGAAATGTGGAACCAAAATAAGAATGTCTACAATATTATGTGTCAACTTATTAACACAACTTACAAATCGGAGCTACAAATCCACAAAACATTTAATAACAGACACAATATTGTTAAAATTGTACTTCATTTTCAGGTTGTTCACATTTTATTGCAAGGGTTAATAGACTATTATTTTACTTTAGATCACATGGGCTAAAACCAGTTCAACACCCTTGACTGTTAATATCTTCAGAGTAATTTTTGCACTCCATAAAATCATGCCACGGGCCAGACTGGAACCTTTGGAGGGCCGGTTTTGGCCCACGGGCCGCATGTTTGACACCTGTGCTCTAATATGTCTCTTTCCACCAGTCCTCCCTGGTGAATTTCAGCGTACATTGTCCTGTGGTTCTCACTGCTATCTGTACTCTCTATGTGCTCTAAGGCTCGTCCACCTAATGTCAGCCCTCTTCTCTGTGGCCGCCGACAGCAGCCAGATCAATACTGCCGAGCCCCAGAGTGATCACTCTTCTACAGTATGAACCATCCAGGCTGTTCAGGCCCTTTGGAACTGCTGTCCCCAGACTCAGAACCAAACAGGGAGAAGCAACTTTTTGGTTTTATGCTCCACACATCTGGAACAAACTACCAGAAAACTGCAAATCTGATGAACCTCTCAGTTCTTTTAAATCAAAGTTAAAGATTCATTTGTTTACAGCTGCCTTTGATAAGAGCAGTGTTTCTCAATCTTGGGGTGAGAAACCCCATGTGGGGTCGCCTGGAATTCAAATAGGGTCACCTGAAATTTCTAGTGATTGATAAAAGTTATATATATATATATATAAAAAAAAAAACAAAAAACAACCTACTAATAAAAAAAAATATATGGTGAATTGAGAGAGACAATCCAAATACATAAAAGACATGACAAACTGTGAAGCTGAAACTGAAGCACTGTGGTTCTGTTTATCTGTCAAATGTTCATTGTGGTCAGTTTCAGATGCTGCAGCTCTTTCATGATTCATAGTTCGAGTTCTTGTTTGTTCAGTATTAATTGTCAGCCTTGTAAATCCAAGCTGGACTGACTGTACATATCCTGACAAAGGAAAATCAAATTCTCACTTTCTGCATTCCATAATAATATACATTATATAGCCTAAATATCACCTAAAATTAACATTTATTTGCAACATAGTATAGCAAACTATTACATGATCAAAAACAAACTAATTTTAGCAAAAACTGTCTCTGTTTTGAATGTCTGGGGTTGCCAGAAATTTGTGATGTGAAAATGGGGTCACGAGCCAAAAAATGTTAGGAACCGCTGGATTACTGTTTTTTTTTTTGTTTGTTTTTTTTCTCAGTTCTAATATGTGTGCTGCAACTCCCTATTTTAACTGTTTGGATTGATTCTGAACCCGCTTTATCCTCACTAGGGTCACGGGGGTCGCTTGGAGCCTATCCAAGCTACTTAGCTACGAAGGCAGGGTACACCCTGGACATGTGTCCAGTTCATCACAGGGCTGAACATACAGAGACAAAGAATCACTGTCACATTCACACCTATGAGCAATTTAGATTAACCCATTAACCTATCAGTGCATGTCTTTGGATGGTAGGAGGAAGCCGGAGTTCCTGGGCTGCTCTTAAGGGGGTGTACACATGAGAAATTCATGGGGCCCAGCATTCCTGGGGGGGGGGCATACAGCAGTGAGGTGGGCCCAGAGAGTTAGAGGAATAGTAAAGCATCTTCAGTTTCACTTTCACTTTGTACCGCTTCAACAATCATGGACCACTACACCCTAACCCTCCGGCTGTGACAGATTGTTTCCAGTGACTTTTACGTAGCAAGGGCCCAGCATGATTATGTTTCAGGGGGCCCAAATTATGTAGTGGCACCCCAGCGTAATTTTAACCAAGACTGTTTTTAGCTTTTGTTTTAACTGTCTCTTATTCCTGTTTGAATTTCTTTCTTTCCACCACTCAAGTTTAAAAAGTGTGTGGTATACCAGGCTTAAAGGTGTTAGCAGGCAGTTCGGGACACTGCCAGGGTTTCACAATTTGTGCAGGGTGAACAATCGGATTGGGCTTCAAGGATTTTCAGACCCGGGACATCATGTTTAACCCGCTGTTCATAGAGAAGCTGTTAACAACCAGTTGAGCTTCTGGGATTCTTGGAGTACCTGGGGGAGCAAGTAGCGAATTGTGTTCTGGACGAGGCAGGTAACCCCAGGGGCGGTGGTTTCCACCAGAGTGGAGCCTCTTTTCTGCACTTTCCTTTTGTTTAATGTTTTGTTCTGCTAATTTCCTATGTAAGTCTAAGTGTTTGTATGCCTTTGTAAAGCACTTTGAATCGCCTTGTGTATGAATGGTGCTTTATAAATACATTTGCCTTGCCTTACTATTGCTGCTGTCTCTGCTAGTGATCTAGAACCAGGACTAGGATCAGCACAGACTGGGAACATTTTGGTCCCGTGAGATATGTGTGTACACAGCAAACACAGCATAAAATCGGAACATCAGTGAAGATATAAGGCACAAGTCAGAGCATGATTTATTTTATGATCAAGCACACATGCACACGCCCTAATTAGACGGAAGATAACTATTATTTGCCAATTTTTTTTAGTCTGAAATAAACCCAGTCAAAGTTACTCACAAGAAAACTGAACAGGTTACATAATAAATGCTTTTGAAAATCAGATTCTAAAATAGCATAAATGATGTATGCAGCGTAAAAGGAAAATTGCCTTCATATGTCTCTGCTTGTCATGCGTAGGTGGAAGTTTCTATGTGCTCTATGTGTTCTGCAAACGCTTTTGATCTCATTTCATGTAATCCCTTAAAAGAACAGCTATAATAGTCCGTGAATCTCAAATCTTTTTCCACACAGATGCATTCTTTTTTTTTTTTTTGCGACGCTGCCATCTTCAAACAACATGATTGTTTACCATACATGTTATATTGTTGACAATAATTTTTTATTCCTCTGAGGACTGTGTGGTACATCAGTATGAAAAGAACAAAGTTGGCTAAATAACGTTGTGCATATTTACTGAAAGAACTTAAAGCCGATAAACCATTGTCATTCTGTATCAGCTGACAACAAAACAAAGTGAAGAACATACAGCAGCCCTTTGGAAATGTTATACAGTAGCCAGGTTCAGCTTGTTTTGCCATTTCAGTTGCTTTAATCTGTGGCAGATGTCGGTTTTTAGTAAATAAGTCTTAAAGCTGGTTGTATAGTAATGACTGGGAATACGACAACTACTGGAGAACGCTGGAGAATTTAGCATAAATTAAATGATTTTAAATACATTTTTTATTCCAGTGAGAACTGAATTTAGCTTATGCTAAATTATATTTCTTTTTTTTAGAAGTTGGTAAAGGACAAAAAAGGAAAAGAAAAAAAATAAATTAGCTATTGGAATATTAAGCAAAAATACAAAATATAGTATATATAGTATATTATTTAATGTTACCTGTCTATCTGTAACTTTAAAGCAAAATGATGTGTGTGTGTGTATTCTAACACAACTAATTAAATGCTAATGTTACCAGGGTACAGAAATGTTAGCTTATGTTAGCTATAGGGGTGTAAGAAAATATCGGTTCTGCAAAATATTGCGATATTTCATTTCATAATACTGTATTGATATTAAAAAGTACTGTATCGATATTTTCAGTACTAATTCAAATGCAGATGTGGAGGTTCATTTTTGTTTTTTTATTTTTGTTTATATTTTATTTATTATTTAACACT
This sequence comes from Sphaeramia orbicularis, assembly GCF_902148855.1. Lineage (NCBI taxonomy): Eukaryota > Metazoa > Chordata > Actinopteri > Kurtiformes > Apogonidae > Sphaeramia > Sphaeramia orbicularis. Next base: position 11,887,164 of record NC_043967.1, on the reverse strand, counting down.
TTTTTGGGATTGCACAAAAATAATATTCTGATGTTCTGAACTAATAGAATATGAACATTTGAACAGGATCTTAAACTGTAATGTCTGTAAAACATTTAAATTTTAACACAGGAACATTTTGTGATATAGCATTAGATCATGTTATGATCAAATAAAAATGTGTTTAGTATTTGTGCAGATTTCTGGTGTAATTCAAGGAAATAATCATTAAAAAAAAAAAAAAAGATATATCGTGATATATCGTATTGTGATCCTAGTATTGTGATTTGCATTGTATCGCCAGATTCTTGCCAATACACAGCCCTAGTTAGCTAGCTACTTGCTCTCACCTCAACCTTCGTCATTGACACCTGAACTTTCCCTGTCAGACCTCCACCTGGCATTAAACTAACTCTTATAACTCTGTTTGAGTCATAAGAGTTAAGACCTCTTTTAACTGACTTTGGGACGTCAGTAAAGTAGGACGTCACTGTGAAAAAGGTGACGGGTTTGTGGGCTGCAGCCGTTGCTGTTTACGTTAGCAGCAGGGGTTTGGACACGGAAGTGATTCGTGACGTCACACAAGCCATCCCTATTATAGGCACCTTTTAAAAAAAAATCACTATTGGTCAACTTCTGTTCCATACAAACAATTCCTGGTCAGAATGATCCCCCTCTGTGTCATGTTCAGTCTCTACATATTTGTTTGTGTTTGCTCTGATGCAAATGTCCTACCTGCAGTCATGCGGATGAATATAAAGTAACCAAAATATGTCTGTATGCAGTGTCATTTGAGCACAGCAGAATCCAAAACATTCATATCCCACTGTTCTGCTCCTCTGATGGTTACTACACTGCAAAAACAGGGGTGTCTAAAAACAAGATAAAAACACTGAACCTGAGGTGCTCAAAACAAGTGGAATGTCTGTCCAAGTAGCAAGATAATTTCACCTGTCAACATTATCTTAAATTATTATTGTTGAATTAGCATGTCTACAGATGTATGAACACTTAGAATAAAAAGAAAAATAACTCTTAAAACAACACTTCTAAATCTAAGTTGTTTTTTTGTTTTATCTCAGTAAGAACCAAATAATTTGCGGTGTAGAAGGGCATTCAGTAGAGCACATACCTCCACCAAGACCCCACAAGCTCACAATGTTAGAAAATCTTTACTGCTGAAAGACAAACCAGATGTGTGCCATATGTCACACAACTACAGATCAGTGGGGACAGCCCATCAACGTCTGTATTCTAAGTTCCTTAAGGCTGTTGGACACATGGTTGAACAACCAAATATAATCATTCTAATGTATGGATTCACTCCAAAAATCAAACTCTTACCAAGTGTACTTTTCTCATTTCTTGGCAAAATATCTCATCACACTTAAAATACGACATAATCAACTAAAGAGTACCTTTTCAGTGAGATATAAGAACTTATTTTTAGACAATAGATCTTGAAAATCTTATTTCAAGAAATCTTATCAAGATAATTTTCACTTGTTCCATTGGCAGATTTTTTTTTGCTTGAATTAAGAAAAAAAAAATCTTGAATTAAAGTTGGGGTGCGAGATGTTTTCCTGGAGCATTTTTTACTATATTGCTGAAAATCCCCTACACACTGCGATTACAGCCAATTAATTAAATGCTCTAACAAAAAAAAAAAAAAAAAAAAAAAAAAAAATGTAGTCACCTGTGGAATGGACAGGACTGAAAAAACACCATCCAATCATTATAAGTGCCCAATTGAAATGATTGAATGGTGATATGTCTATCAAACTCAACTGTTATTTGTCCCTCCCCCCTCTGTGCGTACCCCTCTTTGTGCATGAATCGTGCGTTCTCAGAGGTTTGGAGCACTGGTACAGGAAACGAAGCCAGAACCAGAGCTTGGCTATATTAGTTATATTAGGATGGAAAGTTCACCAGCAAACTGTTTTGTCACTAACATAAATCACTAGGAAATGTAACGTTAGTCAGATAGGTCTGAACTGGGGCTGTTCTGTAAGAGAGGGGGTGTTGGAGGAGACTGAATGAGGTATGCATGGATCGGGGCCGCCAGAGCCGGCGAATTGCTGCTGTGCAGCACTCGTGAACCCTTGAGAACAAGCATTGTGTGTGCCAGTACTCTGGAGGCGTGGCTTCAGAGGGATGTCTGAAGAAAGGGGTTTGGACTTTTGAACAGAGTATTTTCAAAATGTAGCTTGCTCAAACTGTTTTTCTAAGATCTCAAACCCCACCTTTAAGCAAAAAAATCTGCCAATTGAACAAGTGAAAATTATCTTGGTAAGATTTCTTGAAATAAGATTTTCAAGATCTATTGTCTAAATATTATCACTGGGCAACAATTGAAGTTCTTAATCACAATTAATCGATTAATCGTGTGGATTTCTGTGATTAATCATGATTAATTGCATAGTTATATGCAGGGGTGGGTGGGTGGGTGGGGCATCAACAGCATGTAGTGCCTTTTAGTGATATTTCAGACTGGAAATACTCCGGTGATAAAAAAAATAATTCCACATTGCAGTGCTGACAAACAACTTTGTCCTTCTCAACCCCACCATCTGAAGACATTTAAAATGAAAATGTCCATAGAAAAGACCGCTACTTTTCTCGATGTTTATGTCCACACCAGTTAATTTCCAGTTGTGAGTGACTGACAGGAGTCTCAAGCCCACCCCAAATACTGTCATTGGTTGAAACACATGATGACACTGATTGTCAAACCAACCCTGACCAACATCCCCCTGTTCCTGTGACCCATGGTTTACCTACGTGTATTCACAGAGCGAGAGCAACCGACTTTCAAAATAATATGCAATATTTAGTTATTCAAAGCAAGCAAAGGGGGCCCTCTAGAGGTCGGAATAAGTTGCACTAACGTATATTTTGTCCTTGTGGTGTTCCTGTAGTCAGTTCAGACATAAGAGGGAACTAACAGACACGTTTCTCTCACTCTGTTTGTATGGCCCGAAAATCGTTTGCCTGTGAGTATTTTATGTTCAGTTGTTGTAAGAATGAATAGTATAAAATATCTCTGATGTGAACCTTTGTTGCTGGATAAAAAAAATGTTGTAAATCTTAAATTAATCTGTAAATGCTAATCGCTAGCATGTCTATGGATTTTCCCATTCAAGTTAGCATCGAGCTAGTGATCTTTTCCCCATTCCTTTAAATGTATCATGCCATGTAAATGTACTAAGGCAATAAACAGAACGGAGACATATTTTGTATGTATGATGCAGTTTTACAGTGAGTCTCAAGTAAAAGATTTGGAGACAAATTTTCGGCATCCGGCTTTTCTTGGGAAACCTGTTGTCTATCTGCCAAGCTAATCGCTACATGCACACAAGCAGGGGCAGAAGAATATGAGTTAGACTAAAACGGCATTAACGTGAGATAAAAAAATTGTCGGCCTTAACACGGTAATAACGCATTAACTTGCCCAGCCCTACTAAATATAAGTTCTTATATCTCCCTTACAAGTTACTCTTTAGGTAATTATGTCTTATTTTAAGTGTGATGAGATATTTACCTCCGCCAAGGAGGTTATGTTTTTGCCAGGGTTTGTTTGTTTGTTTGTTTGTTTGTTTGTTTGTTTGTCTGTCCGTTAGTGTGCAACATAACTCAAAAAGTTATGGACACATTTGGATGAAATTTTCAGGGTTTGTTGGAAATGGGATAAGGAAGAAATGATTAAATTTTGGTGGTGATCGGGGGTGGGGGGGCCCACGGGGGGGGCCACGTTTGTCTGTCCGTTAGTGTGCAACATAACTCAAAAAGTTATGGACACATTTGGATGAAATTTTCAGGGTTTGTTGGAAATGGGATAAGGAAGAAATGATTAAATTTTGGTGGTGATCGGGGGTGAGGGGGCCCACGGGGGGGGCCACTGATCAGCCTTGGCGGAGGTCTGCGCTCTCCGAGTGCTTCTAGTTTGACTTGAAATGAGAAAAATACACTTGGTAAGATTTGGATTTTTGCAGTGTAATACTGTTGGAATAGCCTGGCAGTGCTAGTGGACATATTCAGATCAGTGAGTCTCGAATGAACGAATAGGGCAGACGTCACCGTTAGCCTTTTTAAACAACCTCACAGGGTTTTATCTGTTCTGTGTGTGTGCCTGGAGTAAAATGTGAATGAAATGTTACATAGCCATCAACATTCCTTCACCGCTTCACTTCCCTGAGTCTCCAAGGAGAGGCTCAATATGATCAACAGCCCAGAGTGGGTCTGCACCGAGACAAGTGGGAGTAGAAGGGTGAGGAATGACGACCTGCGCAATTTGCTCCAATGTTGCAACACACATAACCCCCCGAGAGACAACGCTCCCAGAGGACCTCGCAATATTACGATTCAGCAGCCTGTGTTGATCAGCTACCCCCCCCACAAATGCAGTTCTTTGGTTGCCTGTACTGAATTTGTACCCTGATCTTGTTATACGTTTCTCATGTCCCACCTTGACTTTACTCTCTCGCCCTTCCACATTTTCTGAATGTTTATGAGAATATACCGGTCTTTGTTATTCACCGCAGCACTGCAATTTCTCAGTACAACCAATCTCCCTCCTTTTTATCCCCAGCTGTATTTTCAGGTCATTTATTTCTAAACACTGTTATGAATATGATATAATACGTGTAATGTTGTGCTGTACCGTTAGATCGTACATGCCTACTGGCTGTCTAGGCTGTGAGCACTGCAGCATCCTCTAATAATGGAGTGGCCTTTAGAGGGGAACAGGAGATATCCTCTAACAGCTCAATAGGAAGCACGAGTAAGCACACACAGGTGCACACACGCTCAGTTCTTGCTATATTTATGAGGACATTCTTTGACAAAATGCAGTCTTTAGCCCATGGATGTCAAACTCATTTTAGTTCAGGGGCCAAATTTAGCCCAATCTGATCTCAAGTGGGTCGGACCAGTAAAATAATAGCGTAATAACCTGTAAATAATGACAACTGGGTCATTCCATCGCAAATCAACCAGATTTCAGAAAGTGCCCCACATGACCCCCTCAGAAAATTCTGAAAAAATTCACACTTGTTCACCTACCAGATAAACAAACACATTCAAAATTTTAATGTCATATCTGTAATAGTTTAGGAAATACAGCTGTTTGAAAATTTATGTTTGTTTTTTTTAAATTTTGCAATTTTGCATTTGGGCCAACTTTAAGGAACTATATCTCCTTAGGTATTCAAGCCACACTGCTGAAACTTACTGTCTGGGGTGAAATCCCCCTGAAAAGACCAAATTTTGCATCAAAATAATTGTAGGTGCCTTCATGTTTGGTCCATGAGGCCTTGAAATCAGGTGAAAAGGCTAATTCTTCCAAATGTCCTCTCTCTTCAGGCTTGCACTGTGCCAGAATGGATGAATGTAAAGACTTCATTTTTTTTGCATAGATTCTTACGGTCAAGATGCAACAGTATACTGCAAAAAGACTAAATGTCAATGAAAAGTGTTGCTGTGAGGCCATGAATAAAATAGGTCAATTTCAATTCTTCACAAAAATACTCTTTATTTGAGCACCCAAATTACCATGTGGCCAGTTAATGAAAATTTTGAAATTTTTACCATGTCTTCATATATGTTTCAAGATGTTGTGAACAAAATTTTAGCTTTGGGATAGAACTGGTTCTATTTTTAATATTTTTTTTTTACCGCATGATTATATTTTCTTCAAATTGTATACAAACGTAGGTGTAAATGGCATTTTTAACAGTTTAAGGGCATTGATTATTGCTCAAGTTATGATAACACTTGAGATATTTGAACTAGGGTGTGGAACTGCATGATGGTTCAGATAGAATAATTATAGATTTCCCAGAACTGGCTCAGGTTGATGCCTGTAGTAGAGACTTCTGGGAAATTGGATGGAGCTGGTCAGTTGACCCAATTTCACCAGGGTCAATGACATAAATGGAACTAAGATTTCCCAGAATTTTTATGAAGCTGGCCAGTCTAATTTTGGGAATTCTATTCATAATCCTGATCAAACTTATTCATCATGGAGGAAAAATGTGTTGTTGGATTGATCTTAAAGGATAAATGCCACAGAAAGACATTATCAAGACAAGCAGGCTTTCTGAAAATTGGTGATTCTGGTGATTCTCATCCATTCTGGCACAGTGCAAGCCTGAAGAGAGAGGACAATCTGAAGAATTAGCCTTTTTGCCTGATTTCAAGGCCTCATGGACCAAACATGAAGGCACCTACAACTATTTTGATGCGAAATATGGTCTTTTCAGGGGGATTTCACTCCAGACAGTAAGTTTCAGCAGTGGGGCTTGAATACCTAAGGAGATATAGCTCCTCAAAGTTGGTTCGTTTATCTGGTAGGTGAACAAGTGTGAATTTTTTCAGAATTTTCTGAGGGGGTCATGTGGGGACCATTGGTTGAATTGCCATGGAATGACCAAACTCTAATGCCGCGTTTCCACTACGTGGTACCAGCTCAACTCGACTCTGCCTTTTTGCGTTTCCATTACGAGAAAAGACCTGAAATATGGTACCTGGTACTAGTATTTTGTTATCACCTCCGCCGAGGTTCCAGGACTGGGGACCAGATACTAAAACGTGACGTGTAAACACTGCAGACCACTGATTGGTCAGAGAGTTGTCCGGTGCTTCTGTATCTATTGACCCGCTGATTTACAAAAAAATAGATGTGGAAGTTGACAGTAAATGTAGCGATAGGTTAAAAATGATGACAGCTCACAAAACTACACCACAGTCGGTCGAGGAAATTCAGTCTTTGATGGCCGATGTAAAAATTCAGCATGAGCTTGATGACAGAACACGCAACGAGCGAGTTTATCTGCAACTCTCTGAGCAGACGACACGGAAGTAACGCACCGCATCACTATGACGTCCAGGTACTGTAAAGTCGGTAGTATCCTGTAATGGAAACAGTCTCCAGGAATAGTACCTGGTACCCAAGTTGAGTCACGCCGAGTCGAGTCAAGCCGGTTCCATGTAGTGGACACGCGGCATAAGTTTTTCTTTGTTTTAGTGCAGTGGTTCTCAAACTTTTTACAGTGGAGTACCCCCTGAAATATCCATTTTTAGCCCAAGTACCCCCAAGTCTCACTTCAGCATTTTTGATTTAAAAAAATTAGGCAAAATTCATTCCTGTGCCAAAGGTGTCTGTTTGTAATATATAAAAAATAACACATATTTTAAAGTAAATTTTGTGTGCACAATATAAACTGAAAAGTGCCCTCTTTCATGATAAGAAAAATAAATAAATTGGTGATTAATTCATAAATTAACCTTTCATCAACAAAAAATAATTACTTAGCAACTCAAATAAACTCATTTTGAATCATATAAAATAGAAATATTCTTCTAATGTTACCAAAGCTTAAACAAGATGACAATAAAACTATTATATGAACGTATTTATTGTGTTTTATATTTCAGCATTCATTCTCATTATTTATTTTGTATTCGCTACATTATGACTTATTTAATGTATTTTTACCCAACTTTGGGAACCCCTGTTTTAGTGCAGTAAAATACTTAGAATTATGAAAATATTTACATTTACAAAAATGACATGAATAATCTAAAAAAACTGAGATTTCATAAGAAACATAAATGCAATTTTAACAATATTCTGCCCCAACTTATCATTTGTGCATGTGCATTACACACAATATTACACAAACATTTGGTAACAGGCCGAATATCGGTAAAATTGTTCAAACTTTTTTTTTTTTTTTTTTGACATTTCAAGTTGTTCATATTTGTTCAGGATATTCACGTTTTATTGTTAAAGGATAGTTGGTAAATGTAAATATTTTCATAGTGTAATCTTATTTTTTCACATTAAACCACACATTAAATGGTCTGTATGTGGAACCTGAACTAATACAAGTGTGACATCCTTGACTGTTAATATCTTCAGTGGAATTTTTGCATTTCACAAATTCATCCCATGGGCTGGATTGGAACCTTTGGTGGGCTGGTTTTGACACCCCTGCTATAGCCCCTTACCCTCACCAACTTAGGCTACGTTCAGACGGCAGGTCTCAAAGCACAAGTCAGATCTTTTTGTGAAATAGGATTTTTTTGTGTGCTTGCTCATATTAAACATTAAATGCGACTTCTATCAGTTTTGAGGGTGAACTAAATGCGACCCTGAAGTGACCCTCATGTGCAAAAGAGGTCTTGATGTAATACGTGACCATGCAGGCACACACTGTGTTTATGGAAGTAAGTATGTTTTTCCCGACACTTCTCCTTCTGGGACACAAAATTGTGACGTTTGTCGCATTTCAATGACGTAAAAGTCGGATAAATGTGACCTGGCTGCATTGCAAAATATCGGATATGTAACGGATTTAGGACCACATATGAAAGTGGCCTGGGTCAGATTTGAAAAAATCGGATTTGTGCTGTTCAAACTGTCTTTAACAGATCAGATACAGGTCACATATGGGCAAGAAAATCGGATTTGGGCCACATTTGTCTGCAGTCTACAGAACATAACCTAAATGCCTAAACCTTACACTGCAAAAAACTAAATCTTACCAAGTGTATTTTTCTCATTTCTAGTCAAAATATCTCATCACACTTAAAATAAGACATAATCACCTAAAGAGTAACTTTTTAGTGAAATATAAGAACTTATTTTTAAACTCCTATTTCAAGAAATCTTACCAAGGTAATTTTCACTTGTCACATTGGCAGATTTTTGCTTAATTCAAGATTTTTTTTTGCTTAATATCAATCAAAAAACACTGCCAATGGAACAAGTGAAAATGATCTTTTGTCAGCTGTCTTTCTTGTCACCAGCCTAGGGACTACAGATGGAAATTAGCACCGCTGTTACAATCTGGCATATTTACAGCTGCAATTGTTGTAGATGTTCATTAATATGCACTGTCCCTAATGAATAAATAAATAAATAAATCTTGGTAAGATTTCTTGAAATAAGATTTTCCAGATCTATTGTCTAAAAATAAGTTATTATATCTCACTTACAAGTTACTCTTTAGGTGATTATGTCTTATTTTATGTGTGATGAGATATTTGGACTAGAAATGAGAAAAATACACTAGGTAAGATGTAGATTTTTGCAGTGTACATTATCACTACACAATTCTTCCCATAAAACAAAATCCACACCATAAAAACGTCCCTTACATTTATATGGGAATGGCTGAAATGTTTTCACAAGAATAAAAATGTCTTTCCAAAAATAGCTAAATACTAACAGTTATCCATATACCGATACAAAGACATACACGCAGACTTCCTGTGTTCAAGCATAGCCACGAGGATCAATTGTAAACTCAGTGGAGTGAGTCAACAGCAGCAAATGACAACACTTTAGGCTTTATATAGAGACAACGATGGCTAAGTAACCTTCTTTACAAGCAAGCTTCCAGCCTTACAGAGCAGTAATTAATGCTTCAGTGTGTTGTTCTGACATTTGCTCACTCTAAACAAGTAAAAACACTTATAGCTACATGGTTAACCACAGCCACCCCAATACTCCTCTTTATATGTAATAACTCTTTCCATGTTTGCGTCTTCGTATATACACTATGTATGAGTGTCTTTCTCCCTCTTCGAATCTCTCTCATCAATATTAATCAAAGCTTTTTGTAACCATGTACAAAACATGTGACTGTACTATAAGAGTGTCTTGTGCTCCCATTTAGTGTGTCCATTGAGTGTAGACTACTGTATAATACGTGTGTTAAGTAAAAGAAACTTCATTAATCTTACAATCACAATGTGCTCCATAACGTACCGTAACTCCATTAAAGTTGGTCTCATTCATGACATCCAGCACCATCTTTCCAACTTCACGATCGTCCACAGTGAAATTATGGTACGTGTTCTGTCGCTGTTTGATTCGGAGCAGTTCCATTACTCGAGTCAAGGTTTTAGCAATGACCCAGATGCCATCGTATGCAAAGCCGTGAAACTTGCTGGCCTCCACGCCTTTCTGCACAAGCTCCCGGTTGTAGTCCCTCTCATATTCCTTAGGGGTCTAAAAGAGAACGGAAAGATCAAGATGAGAAACCAAGCATCTGCAAAAATTTTCAGATGTGTAGTTTTCAGCAAAAAAGTAATTACTCTTGCATTATTTTGAATACAGTATTATTCTGTTATCCATTATTTTCTATACAATCTGAAAAGCCTCGAAAAAGAGGTTGTTTGCTAATCAATGCCTCTGTGCATGGAAGTACAATGTGAAAACAGACCCTGTGATTGATTTTAGTTCATGTCTTTTGGTGGATAAAAGTCTTCGTGTCTCCATAGATTCTTCTGAGCAGAGTTATACGAACGTTTTCAACAGATACACACAAACACAGTCACGAACTTCAGGTAGCAAATAGGAATCAGTGGCGGCTGGTGAAATGATATTTTTGGTGGGGTGCAGTACACAAATCAGTTTTCGGATGTACTATAACCACATATCACCACAAGGATACGCCAAAACACATACACCATTATTTTAAAACATAATTTATCTCTGTAAAGCCTGAACCATTAAATCATTTACAGAAAATTCCAGTTCTTTGTCACTGGAGCCTTTATTGGTCCTTCTGAACAACCAAACACTTTTTTTTTTTCAAATATCAATTTCCATGTATGAGTTTCAGTTTTGTATCATATTTGATACATTGGGTCTCAATGCTCAAAAATTATTATTCATTCATTCATTTTCTGAACCCGCTTTATCCTCACTAGGGTCACAGGGGTCGCTTGGAGCCTATCCCAGCTACTTACGGGCGAAGGGGGGGTACACCCTGGACATTTTGCCAGTTCATCGCAGGGCTGAACATATAAGTAGCAATTATTATGAATTATTATTTTTGAACAAACAAAAACATAATGTAACACAAACATGTCTAACAAATTGGTAATTCCTTTTCGAAATTGGCAAAGTTCTTCCTCCTTTCTCATTAATGACATTCTTGTAGTGTCACTGGAAAGGCCTCTGGTGAATGAATTCCTCCCCCTGGTGGATTATCTGTGTATTGCATGTATCTAATTGTATACATCAGGTTTTTCAAGAAAATAAATATCACACTGAATATGTAGAGGGCTTCAACACTCATGTATCAAATATGATACGTTTGGCATTATAGGGTTAAGTTAAAGTAGAAGGTAACCTATAGGGTAAATGACAACGTTGTTACCATTCTTGCCAGAATTCAAAAATCAGCCTCGCGCATTGTAGACAATAGTGTTACTTACCGAGCTATCCATACACACACATACACATCAGTAGAATTACCTCTGGACCTATTCGCTGATTCCATTTCTGAAGAGGGTTTTGATTCTTTTCAAGATGTGACGTCTGATTTTTTACAATTTCCCTTCTGTTGTAAATATGTATATATTCTGTATAGTTTTTTTTTTTAAATTATTGTCACTATTATTATTTATTTTATATTATTTGCTTTTGCACTGTGTTGTTGTTTTTTTTGCACTATCCTTAAAGTAGTGTATGGCTTTCATCACAAATTTTTCTTTAAATTTGTAATATCCAAGTGATAGCACACTTCTCACTAATCCATTAGTCTTTCTGTGCTAATGCATCTAAATCAGTTCCCTCACAGTGAACAACTTCGAAGAGTACTCCATCACAAACAGTCTGTTTACATTCCAAACCGAAACTTCACTCGGGCCTTTTTGGGAAATTTTGTCGTAAATTGCATTGTGGGAATGGGAATTCCATGCAGCTGCAGCAGCAACAAACATATGGACACAAGGGGACTCCTATTTTGGGGGGCATTTCGCCTGGGGCCGGAGTTACGTCCTGCATCACTGATGTGTTTGATGCAGGTTCTTGCGTCTTAATCTGGTTATCCCCTAACCCTAATCTGACCCCTAACCTTAACACGCAGAATATAACCCCGCCCCCAGGTGAAAGACGTACAACGAAATGCCCCCCAAAATAGGAGTCCCGGAGACAAGCAATGAACCTGTGTCTACGACTTGGTCAGAAGAAATGGAAGGAATCACTGTTAGTCAGTTGTCTAATCTATTCCTCCAGCTGTTTCTCCATTGTGTTTGTTGCATCCATATAATATCATCAGCCGCTGCCAGGCAGCTGCGCAAACCTCCACTTCCCACAATGCACGTTGCGACAAAATTCCAAAGATGCCCGAGCTACCTACCAGCTGAAATGGTTTGTTTATGATGGATGGCACTTCGAAATTGTTCACTGTGAGGGAAGAGATTCAGGTGAGTAATCATAGAAAGACTTACAGATTTGTGATACTTAGGCTATGACTGGGGTTTTACAGATTTGATGAAAAATTGGTGACAAAAGTTTCGCGCACCTTTAAGTACTGATCTCGGAACTCGGTATTAACAAGTACTCAAATGTAGGTACTCATACTTGTACTCCGTCTGGAAAAAAGTGGTATTGGTGCATCCCTAAATATAACTAAGAGCACAAACTGAGTCAGTGGTGACACCAAGCTCTGTCCTCAAAGAACAAAACCTTCACAAAAAGACACTTCAGATGTTTCAATTACACTGTGACTTCAAAATCTCTTTATCATGTTAACAGTGGGCATCGCTCACCCTGCCAGAGATGCCCTTGATCTGCCGAGCACTGAGCGGCTCAAAGTCCACACTGATGTAACCCTCCATGGCAGCCAGCAGCTTCTTGGTGGTGCAGTTTGTTGTGTTGGCCTGCTCCCACCAGTTACCCTGGTACCATCCGGGTATAATCCACTGGTATTTACTCCCGAACATGTTCAGGTTATACGCCTAAGACGGACAGAAAAAAAAAATGGGTGAGATAATGCAACCGTGGGTACAGTGTGATGGATGCAGGTCACTATAACCTTGCTGACTGCATTCCATCTGATGTTTATCAGTATGTGTCTGGTTTATACAGGGTGTATCCAAAAAAAACTAGATATTTTGAAAAATTGCCCCTAGTTCTGCATTTGATAATTTTTGGAATTTACTTTTATGGACGTTGGTAGGTAGGGGATTGGTGGATATCTGTCCAAATTTACAGACCCAGGTTTTCATGCATGAGTGAGCAGGGGCAAATTGCACAATCCAAGATAAAACTGGTTTCTGCAAAGTAGCGGTGGGATTTAAATCCAATCAAACGTCATGGGAGGGGACAATGGGCATCCATCCAAGAAAATTCCAAAAATTATCAAATGCAGAACTGGGGGTAATTTTTCAAAATGTATTGTTTTTTTAAATACACCCTATAGTGAAGGACTAACACATTGGTAAAAGTATACAGAATGAGGACTTACACAGCAGAAGACTTTGGAGGCCAAGTTCTCATCAAACTGGCCAATTATGATCCTCACATCGTTGTCCTTGGGAGAGAAAAAGAACATGTCAACATTTAGAATAAATTGCTATCATGGGAAAACTTCTCTTTCAGCAAAATGCACACATATTGATAAGAATAAGGTTGTGTGTAGCATGAAACGTGTGTGACAGCAAACTGTGCCTTTAATTCATAAGAAATCTATTGTTTGTGTCAGTGTCACCTTGCCAACGTCATTACACTGTTTTTATTGTGTACTTTCAATGTGCTACAGCAGGGGTGTCAAAAATGCGGCCATGGGCCAAAACTGGCCAAAGATTCCAAATTTGGAATGATGATTGTGGAAAGTGCAAAAATTACACTGAAGATATTAGCAATCAAGTCAGCCCATAAGATCCGAAGTAAATAATAGCATAATAACCTATAAATTATGACTACAAAATTTCTTCTTGGTTTAATTTGAAAAAATATGACATTATGCCTATGAATAATGGTAACCCCAATTTTTTTTGTGCCCCCCCAGTAAATTATGAAAATATTTACATTAACAAACTATCATTTAACAATAAAATCAGAATCAGCTTTATTGGCCAAGTATGTGAACACATACAAGGAATTTGGCTTCAGTTTTACATCGCTCACAACATACAATTTCAACATGAAACCAGAACAACATGTGGACCTAGACATAATATAGACAAACACTGGACTAGAGACAAGGACAACAATGGGTTGAGATTTACAGTGGATTTATAATGTAATATGTACAGAGTGTAAATTGGAATTTTTATACAGTGAGTGGATGCAGTCTGTTAAAAATATATGTTTATGAATATATTATTTACAGTGGGTTTTATATTGTAATATGTACAGAAAGTGTAAATTTGAGTTGTTATACCATGAGTGGATATGTACAGGGATACAATCTGTAAAAATATATGTATATATTATTGTAGTGCAAATACAATTAGAGTATTTTACATACTGCAAATTAGTCAGTTTTATACAGAGTGCAAAATATACACTACAAACAAAAAGTTAAGGATATTTTTAATTTTTGGGCTTTTTTTTTTTTTTTTTCAGTTGGGATTCTTGCACAGCACATCTTACTTTTTTTAGTGTGTGAATTAAATTGAAACACTTTTTTTTAATGACCAGACATTGTTATATTTACAAATGGCAAAAATGACAAAAAAAAAGAAATTAAATATCCTTAACTTTTTGTTTGTAGCGTAAGTTTGTGAAAATGTGAATAACATGAACAGATATGAACCTGAAATGTCTAAAGAAAATTAAATCCAGTTTTATCACTAGAAACACTCGGCGAGCGCAGACCTCCGCCAAGACAGATCAGTGGCCCCCCCACCCCCTCCACCCCCGATCACCACCAAAATGTAATCATTTGTTCCTTGTGCCAGTATCAACATTTCCTTAAATTTTCATCCAAATCCATCCATAACTTTTTGAGTTATCTTGCACACAGACAGACAGACAGACAAACCAACGCCAACAAAAACATACCCTCCTTGGCAGAAGTAAATATAGAATTTGTTAAAATTGCACTTATTTTTCTTAAGAAATTTCAGTTTTTTGAGGTTTTTTCCACATCTTTTTTGTTTGGATGGTTTACAAATATACATATTTTCACAAATATTTTTCTTTTTGTACTAAATAAACTTGGAGTTGTCATTATTTATAGGCTATTATGTTATTATTTTATTGATCCAGTCCACTTGAGATCCAATTGGGCTGAATGTGGCCCCTGAAAGAATATAAATTTGACAGCCCTGTGCCACAGGAAGAGTTTCCACCTGCAGTTCTCTTTGACCATCATTCCACCACATCATATCTCAAGAATGAAACATGGAGTAGGGTCAGCCTCTTTGGATGTCATTTTTTTTATGGTCTCATGAGGTTCATTAATAGCTGCAGAGCATGTGGCATCTGAGTGACTGAGCGGCTGAGGCTAGATCAAATTGCGAGTAGTCGATCCATAACAACAGAGACATTAGTGTCAGCGGGGACAATTGCCGTCTTTTTCTATCCAGGCTGGAGAGAACGCATTTACATGGAGATTCAGCGCACATGGCCTGGTGATTGACTCGGTAAATAATTCAGACTGCCCAGGTGGAAGTGCAGCATGTTTCATCGTGGGGGAAAAAAAAGATCAGGCTCCGGGGCGGACAGTCTGTCATTTACTGCACACACACATAAACACTAAAGAAAGAACAAATGGGACACAAGGAGATGATTCAACACTTACAACAAAAAGAAACAACAGATCTGGTTCCAATTAAACCAAAAATTTGTAATATCCAAGACCTGATGTTTGAGCTACAAACTTGGAGGTGATTTTGTTCAATAAATGTCACATGGCAGAAAAAGTCTGTAATGAGGCCTTTATTTTTCACAAATCCAGTACATTCATTTCAACTTGTTTATAATATACTTCTATATTTGAGCAAAGTTTAATATAATACAATACATCATATATGTTTTATTGCCATTGTCTGTTAAAAACAATGAAATACAGTTTAGCAGCTCTCTGGTTTAGCAGTAAAAACAAGCAAAGCACACACTCTACTTCTGTATATACAATAAATATAAACATATAAAAGATCTGTAGATAAAATAAAAACTTAGAAGGAGAATTCCTGTAGTTGAGTTTCAGCCCTATATGAACTAGAACAGTGGTTCTCAAACTTTTTACAGTGGAGTACCCCCTGAAATATACTTTTTTAGTCAAGTACTCCCCAACTCTTGCTTCATCATTTTTGATTGAAAAAAAAAAAAAAAAAGGCAAAATTGGTTTCTGTCCCAAAAGTGTCTGTTTATATTTTCAAAAATGTGTAAACAAACAACATATAATATATAGAAAATTTAAAAAATAATAATAAAATAAAGTGAATTTTGTGTGCAAATTGTAAACTGAAAAGTGCCCTCTTTCACTGGTAAGAAAAATAAATCAACTGGTCATTAATTAATAAATTAACCTTTCATCAACAAAAAATAATTACTTAACTACTCAAATAAACTCATTTTGAATCATATAAAATAGAAATGTTCTTAAAATGTTACCAAAGCTTAAACAAGATGATTGACAATAAAACTATTGTATGAATGTATTCATTGTGTTTTATATTTCAGCATTAATTCTCATTATTTATTTTGTATTCGGTACATGATGACTTATTTAATGTATTTTTACCCCCTGGGCTTCTTCCAAGTACAGGGGGTATGTGTACCCCACTTTGGGAGCCCCTGCACTAGACGATATTTCTTGTCAAATGAATTGTATTCCATGTACACTGCTACGTCTTCTGTGATAACCCTAAGCAGGAGTAAAAGCACCACTGACTGTAGTTTAATGCAGTATTTTTCTCATGGCGGTGTCACTGACACTACATCAGACATTATTGTAAAATCCATTTCTAAATAGTCCCATTGTCTCTTTTACTGTTCAGCTGGGAAACAGAAAACACTTAAAATGATAAACATAAAATCTAACGGTTATTCAGCCAGACCTTTGTGAAATGTCATTGTCAATGCAGAAGCCAGTGAAAAACGTTTCATTGTCAGAGCAGCTTGATCTGCAAATAACAATAAAACTTAAATTGGCACAATGACAAACACACCGGCTCTAGTTTTCCCCAGATAATGAGAAAACATAATGAATACAGTTCACAAAGTCCTCCCTTCAGGCGATCTGTACCATATGTCATACAAGCACAGATCAGTGGGAACAGCCCATCAACGTCTGGATTCCAGTTCCTTAAGGCTATTGGACACATGGTTGAACAACCAAATATAGTCATTCTTATGTATGGATTAGAGATGTACTGTAGATGCATACCAAGGTTATTATCGTTAACGAAAACAAACAAAATGACGAAAACTAAAATTGAAAAAACATTTTCGTTAACTGAAATAAATACAAACTCGAATTAAAAGAAAAAAAAAATAACTAACTGAAACTGTATTGTGTGCTTATAAAACATCTAAAAATTATGGATAAAATTCCCTTCGTTTTCATCTTTGTCCATGTTGATATAGGATAGAAAATGTGAAAATTTCGTTTAAGAATTTCGCCAACGGTGAAAGTATGTAAAGTTTCAGTTTCATTTTCTCGTAAGTGACATTGCATACGGATCATATCCCCAACTACATTACCCCTCCCCCAGTCTGCGATTAGGAATTTATTCATCGTACTGTACATATGTTTGTGCCTCTGCTCTCTCAATTGCTGTACTTCTTCTCACTCCTTTTCGAATATGTATTATATGTCTTATGTTTAAGTGTTTTGTTTACTTGTTACCTCTGCCAGGAGGTACTGTGGTCACTTTGCTTTGTGTATTTGTTTGTTTGCGTGTTAGTTTGTTAGCAACTTTACGGGAATACTATTAGAACCATCTTTACCAAATTGTACCCACAGATAGGCCTGGGCCCTGGGACCAACCCATTAGATTTTGGGCCAAGTAGGCCAAAGTTCAAGGTCACAGCAAGGTCACAAAATCTACAATTTTCCTATCTCTCATCATTGAGCAATTTTTGAAAATTCATAAAAAATTCAAAACAACTCCGATTAGCCTCCAATTTGATCCACATGTAGCTTATAAAAATATCTTGTATCAGGCACCAAATTGTCCACATCCACTGTGGAATGTGGCCTCTGTGGACATTTCCATTTAACATTGAAAATCCCATTTTTCATTCGAACTTAACAAATTGGAATTTAATATAATTTGAGATACATGTGACTGGTACCAAGCTTCAACTTTTTCTGCTGTATGGAACAACCTTGAAACTGTTGAACTTAAAACGAAATAGTCGATCCACACATGCACACCAATCAGGGTGCTTGGTGGAGGTTTGTGTTTTCTGAACACTTGTTTTCTTCTGTTTTGACATTCATACTCAAAATAAATACATCAATCAATCAATCAGTCAATGAGCCGCCCTAACCCAACCCCCAAATAAAGTGTCCAGGGTAACCTGCTGATCCGCGCCTCACTAATTTTTTTAAATAGGATGGCGAGGAAGATAAAATACATTAAAAAAAACTAAAACTTATACTAAACTAAACTAAACTAAACTAAAAATAAGCATAAAAAAAAAAAGACAACTAATAAAAACTAGCAAACCTGCTCTAAAAACTAATTAAAACTAATGGAATTAGAGAAAAAAAAAGTCCAAGCTAAATAAAACTAAACTATAATTAAAACTCCAAAACTATTAGAACCTTGATGCATATATCAGATGGTGGATGGATCAATCGATGGGTGGCCTTAAATTTCAACCTGAAATCCTATACACCGAGGAGACACACAGAGTACACATTCCCACACTAAAGAAAAGAGGATATGGGCTTTTACAAAACTGTGCAGCTGAATCAAAAAAAGCTCCTCTGGTGGTTTCTCATCAAAGCCAGAGAGCATGCTGGGACATTTAAGGGGTCTTTTCTATGAAACCCAAAGTGTTGTTTCACTTCTCTGGCAGCATCACAATGTGTTTGTGTGTCAATGTGCAAAAAGGCCAGGTAACAACACTGAACTTTTCTGGGGTACACCCGTGTGCTAATTTCATATCTATGTGTGTGTGTGTGTGTGTGTGTGTGTGTGTGTAAAACACTTTATAATAAGAACACACTATGAAGCATTAGTTAAGCATTAACAAATACTCCATTCATCATTTATAAAGCATATTTCTGACATTATAACTCATTAATATATGGCTTATAAGCACAGTTATAATGGTTTACTCATCATTAATAAGCTCATCTACAATATGCTTAATGATTGTATTTTCATACTTTACAGATTATGGATTCAGCATTTAAACATTTCAAATTCAGACATGTACTAATGGTTAGTTAATATTTTAGTGTGTATTTTACACTAAGTTATACATTTATTTTCCATTAGATGTCTTATAAACAGTTCTTAATACAGGAATTCATTATTTCAGGTAGTTATAAAGCACTTACTACTCATTAATTAAGTCTATGGTGTGAGCTCATCTAAAGTGTGCACTATCTATGACATCTAAAGCATTTACAAATGAGATTTAAAGGTTGGAAATGCCTAAAGATTCATAAAAGTCTCAGTTATTTTAACAAAAGAAAGACAAAGCACATGGGATTATTAAAACAATCTGCATGATTGAATGATGAATGATTAGTAGAACATTTATAACTGTGCTTATAAACCATATACTAATGAGTATTCATGTCAGAAATATGCTTTATAAATAATGAATTCAGTATTTGTTAATGCTTAACTAATGCTTCATAGTGTGTACTTATTATAGAGTTACCGTGTGTGTAATACTTTAAAATAAGTACACACTATGAAGCATTAGTTAAGCATTAACAAATACTGCATTCATCATTTATAAAGCATATTTCTGACATGAATACTTATTAATATATGGTTTATAAGCACAGTTATAATGGTTTTACTCATCATTAATAAGAACATTAGTTATGGATTAACAAATACTGAATTCATCATTTATAAAGCATATTTCTGACATGAATACTCATTAATATATGGCTTACAAGCACAGTTATAATGGTTTTACTCACCATTAATAAACTCATCTATAATGTGCTTAATGATTGTATTTTCATACTTTACAAATTATTGATTCAGCATTTAAACATTTCAAATTCAGACGTGTACTAATGGTTAGTGAATATTTTAATGTGTATTTTACACTAACTCACACATTTATTTTCCATTAGATGTCTTATAAACAGTTCTTAATACAGGAATTCATTATTTCAGGTAGTTATAAAGCACTTATTACTCATTAATTAAGTCTATGGTGTGAGCTCATCTAAAGTGTGCACTATCTATGACATCTAAAGCATTTACAAATGAGATTTAAAGGTTGGAAATGCCTAAAGATTCATAAAAGTCTCAGTTATTTTAACAAAAGAAAGACAAAGCACATGGGATTATTAAAACAATCTGCATGATTGAATGATGAATGATTAGTAGAACATTTATAACTGTGCTTATAAACCATATACTAATGAGTATTCATGTCAGAAATATGCTTTATAAATAATGAATTCAGTATTTGTTAATGCTTAACTAATGCTTCATAGTGTGTACTTATTATAGCGTGTTACCGTGTGTGTGTGTGTGTGTGTGTGTGTGTGTGTGTAGTGCCAGCAGCTGCTCAATAACACTGTGCTTTGCTAGTGGAAAGGCACTTAACCCATATGACACCAGCTATGGCCGTGGACCACAGCCTCAGTGTAAATTTCAGCCAACATGAAATACTGAGCTGCTGCAGTCAAGGGCAGGAGTGAGTGTGTGGCTGTTTGTGCATTAGGCGGTCTGGGGCACTACGGGGCCCCAAATTAGAGCTTTTATAGAACAATAACTCAAAGAGGCTGTATTAAGGGCAGGCTCCACTGCTTTATCCATGACAGGGTTGTTTGTAACTTTATGAAGGTGATTTATTTGTGATAATGGTTTGAGTAATATTGGACCTCATAAGCCCAATCAGGTACTGTTAAGGCTTATTAAGCACACAAGGAGTCACACACACACACACACACACACACACACACACACACACACACACAAGCACTAATGATGTTTTTTATGAGCTTGTGTGAGATGTGATTTGCAGACTGGGCAATGTGTTAGTTCTAGCCTCTAAACTATGCCCCCCCCCCTCCTGTCTGTGACAATTACTGTGCAGCGAGTGTGTTTTATGCAGATGCGAACATGCACAGTCACTGTTAAATCCACCTGTATTTGACTGATCATAGGTGATGGAGAAGAAAAATAAACCTCAAACCATAAAGACCCACTACTACTTCAGTGGCAGGTCCCAGATTATTTTTTCTCTCTATTTAACGTTTCTTAAATGATTTATCACCATTTATTGTAATATTATCCTCTATATTTAGTATTTTATCACTGTTAATCATGTTTGTAACCTCCGCCAAAGGGAATGGCGGAGGTTATGTTTTCATCGGGGTTTGTTTGTCCGTCTGACTGTTAGCAAGATAACTCAAAAAGTTATGGACAGATTTTGATGACATTTTCAGGAAATGTTGATATTTGCACAAGGAACAAATGGTAACATTTTGGTGGTGATCGCAGGGGGAGGGGCGGGGGAGGGGGGGGTTGATGACATTTTCAGGAAATGTTGATACTGGCTCAAGGAAAAAATTATAAAATTTTGGTGGTGATGGGGGGGGGGGGGCAGATTATGATGAAATTTTCAGGAAATGTTGATACTGGCACAAGGAAAAAAATGATACAATTTTGGTGGTGATGGGGGGGGGGGGGTTTGATGAAATTTTCAGGAAATGTTGATACTGGCACAAGAAAAAAATGATACAATTTTGGTGGTGATCGGAGGGGGGGGCAGATTATGATGAAATTTTCAGGAAATGATGATACTGGCACAAGGAAAAAATGATACAATTTTGGTGGTGATGGGGGGGGGGCGGTTTGATGACATTTTCAGGAAATGCTGACAGTGGCACAAGGAACAAATGATAACATTTTGGTGGTGATTGCGGGGGGGGGGGGGGGGGGGGCAGATTATGATGAAATTTTCAGGAAATGTTGATACTGGCTCAAGGAAAAAATGATACAATTTTGGTGGTGATCGGGGGGAAGGGGGGGGGGGGCAGATTTTGATGACATTTTCAGGCAATGTTGATATTGGCACAAGGAACAAATGATTGAATTTTGGTGGTGATCGCGGGGGCTGATGACATTTTGAGGAAATGTTGATACTGGCTCAAGGAAAAAATGATAACATTTTGATGGTGATCGGGGGGGCAGATTTTTATGAAATTTTCAGGAAATGCTGATACTGGCACAAGGAACAAATGATTGAATTTTGGTGGTGATGGGGGGTAGGGGGAGGACTTTGATGACATTTTCAGGAAATGCTGATTCTGGCACAAGGAACAAATGGTAAAATTTTAGTGGTGATGGGGGTAGATTTTGGGGGGGGGGCAGATTTTGATGAAACTTTCAGGAAATGTTCATACTGGCACAAGGAACAATCTGCCTTGGCGAAGGTCTGCGCTCTCCGAGTGCTTTTCTAGTTCCTATATGTAATTTCCTATATTTGATTTAGATATTCATGAAAACTCCGAGTTAATTCAAAGGTTAGTATATCAAAGCAGAAAAAAACTGAAGAAAAAGTGAATTTTGCTGCAAAGATATCATTAACTGAACATAAACCCAGTGTGTCCATATCATTTGTGTGCTCGTTCATATTAAACATTAAATGCGAATTCTATCAGTTTTAAGTGTGAACTGAATGTGACCCTGAAGTGACCTGCATGTACAAAAGAGGTCCTGACGGAATACGTGACCACGCAGGCACGCACTGTGTTTACAGAAGTAATGTTTTTCCTGCCGCTCCTCCACCTGGGGTGCATAATTGTGACGTTTGTTGCATTTCAATGACGTAAAGGTCGGATAAATGCGACCTGGCTGTTCAAATTGAAGTCGTATTGCAAAATATATGATACTTGTTTAGGACCACATATGAAAGTGGCCTCAGCCGGATTTGAAAAAATCTGATTTGTGCTGTTCAAACTGCCTTTAACAGATCAGATACAGGTCACATATGGGAAAAAAAATCGGATTTGGGCCATATTTGTCTGCAGTCTGAACGTAGCCTAAATGCCTAAACCTTACACTGTAAAAATCTAAATCTGACCAAGTGTAGTTTCTTATTTCTAGTCAAAATATCTCATCACACTTAAAATAAGACATAACACAACAGATGGAAATTAGTTTCTCTGCTAAATCTGGTGCATGCATCTTGTTCTTTGTAACTAATGCCAATACACTCTGTCCTGTAACTAAATAAATAAATACAAATAAATACAAATAATCACCTAAAGGGTAACTTTTCAGTGAGATGTAAGAACTTATTTTTAGACAACAGATCTTGATTTCAAGAAATCTTACCAAGATAATTTTGACTTGTTCCACTGGCAGATTTTTTTATTTTTTATTTTTTTGCTTAATTCAAGTAAAAAAAAAAAAAAAAAAAAAAAAAAAAAAAATATATATATATATATATATATATATATATATATATATATATATATCTGCCAATGGAACAAGTGAAAATTATCTTTGTAAGATTTCTTGAAATAAGAGTTTAAAAATAAGTTCTTCTGTCTCACTGAAAAGTTACTCTTTAGGTGATTATGTCTTATTTTAAGTGTGATGAGATATTTTGACTACTTTTTCTCTCTATTTGATCTTTTTTAAGTGATTTATCACCATTTATTATAATATTATCCTCTGTATTTTTCATTTTTCACTGTAAATCATGTATTTTCCTATATTTATATATACTATACACATAAATTCAAAAGTTATTACATCAAAATGAAATCAAAGAAAACTGAAGAAAAAGTCACATTTTCAGCAAAAATATCAATAACTGAATGTAAAAAGATCAAAGATGACACCTAGGTAGTTTTTCCAGTCCCAATTTTGGTCCCAATATTTTATTAAAAATTTATTAATTATGGGATGGCTCAGAGCAAGAGTATATATATATATATATATATATATATATATATATATATATATATATATATATATATATATATATATATATTTATTTATTTATTTATTTTTTGCATTATTCTGAGGTCATCATTATTTACATCCTGGGGGGAAATATGTCTAAATTTACCTTTTATTATTGGGTCTGAAAAAGCTGGCAAAGTCCCAGATACCAAAATGTACCCGGTTTCATAGAAGCACCCAATAATGTATTTTTATATCATGTGATCCTAATCAAATAGCTTCAACTAAGAATGTTACTTGACCTTAGTTAAGTGTAAACTCAATGGAATGAGTGAATGAAACCACAGCACTGAATAAGCTTAGATTTGTCTAAATGTGAACATGGTGAAAACATTTACATAACATAACATAATCTGGCCTTATATAATACATATAATATGGCTCTGGTCATTGTCAGATATATAATAAATGTTACTTAGCAGCATTTTAAAGGCGTACTATTTACTCTGTGCTGTTTGAGAATTTGAGTTTGAAGAGGTGCTTCATCAGTTTGACCACAGTGGACCTAAGGAACAGCAAAGCCTGTCTGACGATGTTATCAATAACAGAGTATCTGAAATGGACAAAGGTATAATGAAGCCCTCGGTGTTGGCTATTTGTCTTGAGCTGATTCCTCTGGGTCTGGATCTGACAACAATAACAACATTTAACCCTGTAAAGCCTGAACCATTAAATCATCGACAGAAAAGCCCAGTTCTTTGAAACTGGAGCCTTTATTGGTCCTTCTGAACAACCACACATTTTAAAAAAAAATGTTTTAAACATTTTTAAAATCAATTTCCATGTATGAGTTTCAATTTTGTATCATATTTGATACATTGGGTCTCAATGCTCAAATATTATTATTTTTGAACAAACAAAAACAAAATATAACATAAACACATCTAACAAATTGGCCATTCCTTCTCAAAATTGGCAAAATTCTGCCTCCTTCCTCATTAATGACAATCTTGTAGTAGCCACTTTTCCATTGAACCTCAAACTGTACAAATATAACTTATGCATAAAAATTTACCAAATGGAAAAATGACAATTTCACCAAAACTCTCATTTTTCAATTAAAAGGTTTTGCGCTGGCAAGAGGTGTTTTTTTTTTTTTGGTCGTAGCACAATTGGTATATCATGCAAAATCGCAATGGAAAGACCTTTTTCTGCAACTAGAGTCAAGTGAATTAAAAAAAAAAAAAAACAAACGAATGTTGATGGACGTTACAACAAGTGAAGAAGAGTTTTAAAAGACGAATGTTGCAGTATGTGTGGACACACCAGAAAACCAAATCCTTTTTTAATTTAGTACAAAATAGAGGGGTAATATATAATAATAATGAATATATCTGTAAATCAACACAATATTTACATTTGTCACCATGTTTATGGAATGACTTCTTGTGTCATCTCACGATACTAAATAAACAAATCATCGCATTTGTGATTTAATGGAAAAACCGACATTACGCACTTCTATTTTTTTGACATTTAGTAAATATCGGTAAAGTTCTGTGCAGATGTCAAATGGAAAAGCAACTAGTGTCCCTGGAAAGGCCTCTGGTAAATGATTTCTCCCCCTGGTGGATTATATGTCATCATCATCATCGGCAGTAGCTCGTGTTCGAGCATTGGGTCCATGTCAGAATCAACCTCAGCTTTTCGGGGGGTGACGATGTTTGATATGGCTGCTCAGGCCCCTTGTGTTTTGACCGCTTGAGCAGGTCCCCACTGGCCGCGGTCTGCCAGTCAGGGGGAGTTTGTGGTGACCGATGTTTACCCCACCTTTTCTAGGGGTCTCTCCATTCGGAGTGGGCTGCGGTACTCCTAAATAGGCCAGCCCAGTCACGCCTGTAGCTGCCGAACTACCACGTCACCACAACTTCGTGGATAGAACGACCATCATGCAGGCGCCGCCCGTGTGTGGCTCCAGACTAGAGACTTCCAGCTAACCAAGCCTGTCCCCGTCATCCAGAGTACCATCGCCACGGGACTTTGATAAGAAAGTTGAGGATGTATTTCTGACATGAAATGCTTTCGCGTGAATTTGTTTAAGGTGGATAGCCGGTTGCGTGCCTGGGACCCACACACTTTGGGCACCTCCCTTCTCCAGCGGCACCATAAAGAATGGAGACGTGCTGGTTCTGGTTGGGGTGCTTGCAGCGGGCTGCCGGAGACTTGGTTATGGACAAGGTCCGCCTTAAACCGCACCAGCCCGCCTGGCGCTGCTCTCATCCGCCAGTTGAGGTGCAACTGCCGTTGGAGACTTGCGTAGTAGAAAGGTTTGAGGTCAGGGTTTTCCTTCCCCTAGATGGATTGCCTTCCGGGACTAACGAGCTCCATCTGCACGGGAGGATTATATGTGTATTGCATGTATCTAATTGTATACATCATGTATTTTTAGAAAAAAAAAAAATCACACTGATCATGTAGAGGGCTTGAAAACTCATGTATCAAATATGATACATTTGGCCGCATAGGATTAAAAAAAACCAAAAAAAAAACCCTTGGTCTACACTTGGAATCTTTATTTAATCACAATGTTAGTTTCAACATGTCAGTGCTCAAACTGTCATGCTTAATACATTTATCATGAAAAATGCAGAAGCCAGCACAGGAACCACTGAAATCTAATATTGATGATAACTCACCATCTGTATTTATATTTATACTAAATATTTGCAAAACTTAATTTGCAAATTCACTACTTATATTCCAACGTATTAGTGAAGCAAAAAATAAAGTTTAAAGTGAAACAGTCCGTCCCCTGCTGTGTTATATCTGAGGGGAAAGATTTCTGAATGTATAATAAATAATTAAGAAAGAATAAATAATAAAGTGTGGTGGACTTAATTTAGACTGTGCTATGTTCATTTTTCCTCTTGTGGTTTATTTTTTATTTTTTTTACTTCTACAAAGTGCCACAAAGACTTAAGAAGCACTGCCATACAGAGTGTTTTATTACTAAAGAAGAATAATTTACAGTCAAATTGGAGTAGAGGAAAATTTATTCCTGCTAAGATTAGATCTTAGTGTCATGATGAGTGCGTGTACGTTCAGCTTCCTTTTTTCCGATGTTTTGGCAGCTTGTCCGGTAACAAACTGAGAACTTGGTGAAGATAACAAGAGATAAAGATGAAAAATAGCAAAAGGCGACAAACAAACATAGAAGGATGTTGAACGCCCTGCAGCAGCAGCAGCGGCAGCAGCAGCGCCTGTCTGCTTTTTGAATATTCCAGCTGGAATATCACAGATGTGAGTGCTCTATTTGTGGATCACACAGTGACGCCACGGCCCCCTTATCCCCTCTGTTCTACACACACTTCCACATAGACAATCACACACACACACACACACAGAGAAATTTGTACCAAAAAAAGGCCGGTCTTCATAACGAAATCTGTGTCACCCTCTACCTCATCATATTACGTCTCTGTCGGAAAGACGGCAAACTGCTGTTGTGAAAAGAGTGGGAAACAGACCATTAGGGTGTCAGAGGCCCCCCGCCCAGCCTATCTAAACGCTCTGAAAAGCTTTCGAAGCGACACTGTGATTTGCATATTTAGAGTTGATCAAGGAAGGATGGTGTCAGCTTAAAATGTCAGCCCTCAACATTCAGAGTTACACGTATATTTTAGGAAAGACAGCTTATCTTCCCGTTCCTTCTCTATCCTCTGTCTCCTCATCTCTCTTCAGCACTTCTTTTAACCTACTCCATCTTGCACATGTCATATTTTGCAACTTGTATACTGGACCTCTGTTTTTTTTTATTCTATTTACAGCTTTCTGTTACTGTTCCATATGTGTCACTTTCTACCAGTGGTGTGGTCCAGGGTACACGGTGGTATATGGAGTATACCTACTTATTTTTCAGTCAGCATTAAGTATACCCACTTCCAAATCCCCTTGATGTGCACTATTCAGCAGTATCTGAGCCAGATTCCCCATGTTTTCTCCTAGTATTGTGAGGCCATGACCCGCCCTACTCTGCCTCTAATTGATACCAATCAGAGGTAGAGTAGGACGGGTCATACCAAGGAAAATATTGCTAACTTAGTGCCAGAACCACCTCAGGAACCTGACTGGACACCTCAGGTGCCAGTCCCACCCCAGCTGATTGACAGGTCACTGCATGTCTTGTTAAAAGATACTTGATTATTGGAAATGCGAACAAGAAAGACAGAATAAACGTCTTTCAAATGAATGACACATATTGAGAGAACCTACTTTAATGGAATACATAATTCGGGGGTAAGTTTTAAGGTGGTTTCAGAATGAGTCACTGTTTTAAACTACTGGACATATGACTGCACATTTAGAGAAGAGATTTTGACACCAATAGTTAAACTGTGTGAGTAGGCTAACGTTATGAAAGGCTAATGTTATGAAGGCTAACATTATGAAAGGCTAACGCTATGAAGGTTAACGCTATGAAAGGCTAATGTTATGAAGGTTAACTCTATGAAAGGCTAACGTTATGAAGATTAACGCTATGAAAGGCTGACGTTATAAAGGTTAACACTATGAAAGGCTAACACTATGAAGGTTAAAGCTATGAAAGGCTAACGTTATGAAGGTTAATGCTATGAAAGGCTAATGTTATGAAGGTTAATGCTATGAAAGGCTAACGTTATGAAGGTTAACACTATGAAAGGCTAATGCTATGAAGGTTAACACTACGAAAGGCTAACATTATGAAGGTTAACGCTGTGAACGGCTAATGTAATGAAGGTTAACACTATGAAAGGCTAACGTTATGAAGGTTAACACTATGAAAGGCTAACATTATGAAAGGCTAATGTTATCCTATGTTTGCCTCATGTTGAATCAATTTTTATTCATGCAGCTGCTTGTGTGACCAGGAAAACCTACAAACTGCTCCTGATCAAGTCATGATCAGTTTATTATAGTGAGCAAATACTACTGATGGATTTTTAGGTAAACTAAACAGAGTAATCTGACATGTCACTGTTTCTAAAACACCGCTTTTCTGGACTATTAAAAAAAAAAAAAAAAAACTGGCAAAAATTAAGAGTATACCTACTTCTCCAGTGACCACTACACCACTGCTTTCTACTCAAAAATATGTTACCAGTTACTCAGGCTGCGTAGTGCTTAATTCAGATTCACCGTTCACATCTTTTTTTTTTCTCTCTTTTGACTGTTCACATTAGAAATGTGACCAATATCAGATTCCAGTGTTTGGAGAAACATTCAGATCATATATTCATTGTTCAGTAAAATGGTTCTATTAAGTGTCTGACTATTATACATGATGTTTTTGGATTTATTTTTTTACCTCTGTATATATTTAATGTTCATTTACAGTACTTTACCGACATGAATCCTGACTAGGGATGTAACGATATGAAAATTTCATATCACGGTTATTGTTATAATGCCAACATTATTACAGTTATCATTATTATCACAGTATTGTTGATATTGTGCTCAAAATGTTCAAAAAGTACTTATACACACACTGAAATAATTTAACCAAGTTGTATTATGAAAAAAAAAAAAAAAACATAACAGAAAAATAAAATAAAATAATAGGCACAATATACTTTCCATTGGCAGAAACACTTAAATATTAACATGTAAACATCAAATATACAAATGTGCAGTAAAGATGGCACCTTATGGCCATCATTTGACCATTTTGTATATCAAATTTGAGTTGTTTTAGTTTCTTTTTCATAGATAGATAGATAGATAGATAGATGATTTTCCTACGACTTATCGTTATACCGGTAATCGTTACATTCCTAATCCTGACTTGACTCAGACTGAAGTTGCAGAGACAAAAAAAATAAAAAAAAAATAAAAAAAATCTCTATCTGATTCAGACCTACATATCGTTAGCCTCATAGCATAATTGCCCAAGTCATATTTTTGGCCGAATTGTGAAATCTACATAACTTTACTCTATTAACACTGCTGCTTCATTTCATTGCAGATATCAGAATTTGGCCAAAAATATGACTTAAGCAATTTTGCTATGAGGTTAATGATATGGAAGTAGATCACAACTGAAAACATCAGATTTCACATGATTTGTGCTGTTCATGAAAAAAAAAAAATGATCAGAGTCACATGATTGAAAATATTTAGACCACTTTTCCCTGCCGTCTGAATGCAGCCTCAGTCACATGTTTCATCACTATCACATTATTTAAGATTTTTTAAGATATCCTCCTGAGACCCAGGGAAGTGAAAAATTTTACCTTTTTTACATGAAATAATTGTTTTGATTGGAAACTGCATAACACAATAGTTTTTTCAGATACCTTTTTAAAATTATTTTTATTTATTTATTTATTTATTTATTTATTTATTTTTTTAATGGAATGTCCTTTGCAATGAACAGCATTTTTTTTTAAGTAAAACTGTCAAACTGTTGTCCCCTAAAGAGGACAAAAATGCATTGCTGGGTCTCAGGAGGTGATGTACAGTATAAAGAACCGAGACACCGTGCATATATTAAGGGAACCTGAAGTCAAACATCCACCAAAACCATCCATTGATCTAAAATGTTTAATACCTGTTGATCCATTAATTAATCCTATCAATACATGTGAATATTTGGTGTAAAATACAGTTTGTCATCTTTTCATGGTCATCAGATATGACCCACTTAGACGTTCAGAGGCTCCGTAGTTACCGTGGAAACACCGTCATCTTCTGCAACATTGATTCACCAGTAAAACCCATGGAGTTGGATCAATGACAGTGGTTGTTTTTACATTCAGTTATTGATGTTTTTGCTGAAAATGTGACTTTTTCTTCAGTTTTCTCTGTTTTGATGTAATTACCTTTGAATTTACATAACGTTTTCATGAGCATCTAAATTAAATATAGGAAAATACATGATTTTACAGCGAAAAATGAAAAAATACAAAGAATACTATTATAATAAATGTTGATAAATCATTTAAAAAAGGTCAAATAAAGAGAAAAAAAAAACATTTGGGAACTGCCACAAAAGTAGCACTGGGTCTTTATGGGTTAATAGACATCCATTAGTGAGAACAAGTCATTAGGGATCACCGTACAAACACCTCTGGCTACTTCATCATTAGGGATCCACAGGTCTTACTGAGAAGTGCCTGATTTACCCAAAGTGGAAGATACTTCATGGATAAATTATTCACAATTGCCTTCAGATGACAACCATGTCATGCAGATTTGAATAGTGTAAATCATGGAAGATAGTCGTCTGGGATGAGTGTAGCTTTCAGCCGAGACGACCTTGATGTATTCTAATGTGACTGAGTTAATGTTCGTAAAGTATATACAATGACGTCTGAGATTTTTTTAGTGTAGACAGCCTTCAGGTTTGTTTCAGGCATAGTATGAACTTGCAGAACATAGTTAGACGAACTTACCTTGAGCTTTTTAACATTGACACAGGGGTCGTTGGAGAAACTCTCTGTATCTGCAATCTGAATGTCGGCTTTCTCCAGCTCATTAGTTAGGTCATTCCTCACCTATGAGAGCAGAGGAGGGAGGAGAGAGAGAGAGAGAGAGAGAGAGAGAGAAACACATGAGCATGACTGGTAAGTTAGAATGAGAAAGTTGAATTCTGCTGTTTTTATATGATTGTGTGCATTATTCTGCAGCCTGTGAAGGGGACAGAGGGCACATGATTTAGGATTAGGTATTTTCTTTTTATCTGCAATAACTGAGCTGTATTTAGAGTTCACTGTGGTCAGAGGTTCAGCCTGTGGAAATAACTTTAGCAGAGAAGTTGAAGTTTGCAAACTAACACCGACCTAAGATTGTTGCAAGAATCCCATAAACTGACGGTGTTTGTTTTGTCCCTTCTGGGATAACTCTGGTCCACATTCAGACATATTAGTAATAAATGGTAAATGGACTGAACTTATATAATGCATTTTATGCACCTTCATGGTCCCCAAAGCGCTTTACAATTCCTCATATTCACCCGTTCACACACACACTCATACACCAGTAGGTGGCTGTTGCCATGCAAGGCACTGCCAGACCCTACTGGGAGACACTGAGGGTTCAGTGTCTTGCCCAAGGACACTTCGACATGTGGACAGTTGGAGCTAAGATTCAAACTGCCGAGTGTTTGGTCACTGGATGACCCGCTCCACCAACTGACCCATGCTACCAACTGAGCAGATGTGATTTCTCATAGACTACAAGGGAAGCTGGGCTTCCCCTAAAATTATGAAAATTAAATGGTTAAATATGTTCGGTTGTGTTGACATTTCATTGACTCCAAATGTGTTAGAACACGTTCATCTCACAGACGAGTTTGTTCAGAATCAGCTTTATCACAAATCAACAGACTCGATGTTGTTCACTTCTCATACATTCCCATTGCGATGTTTTCTCATTCGATCTCTGCTCAGTGCATTTGCCCACAGACGCTCAGCGTCCATGCACTTCAATGGGACTGAGTGGAACAGTTTTTTTCATTGCCTCCAAACTGGACGGTAATTGGATAAATGCCACAATGTTGTCCCGCCCCCGGACACTCGACGTCTCTGGAGGTGAATGGAGCTGTGGGCGGAGCTCGGCTGGGCTGGACGCCGAGCTTCCACGTGCTGATTGGAGGATCAGTCGAAAGGCTGAAGCCCGTTTGATCGACAGCTATTTTCAGATCTACTCCTTCACTGACACAGTTCAGTTTAATACCGTCGCACATTCTGCTGTGAAATCGAGAGAGAAACCACTACGAAATTACTCGTTCATTTCTTGCACTGTAAATAAAACACACTCACTGTACTTCCTTGTTTCAATTTAACATAATTTCAAGGTTTTCTTGTTTACTTGGTACGATAAGGTCACTGACCATTTTCTTAAAAAGGAACAGAGGGACGAATTTATGTTTAAATAACTTGACTTTTTTTTTTTTGATGTAAGCCGACAATGAGCTTCCCCTGTCTGAAAGACGAGCAGCCACCACTGCAACTGAGCCACAGCCACCAACTAATAATAATGAAACACTCAATACCACCTGCTGTAAAAAAGAAGAAGAAATCCATTTGGAACAGTTGTAGAAACATGTTGCCACTCCATGGTACAGTCTGGGTGACATCGACTAAGATCACAAATTGCATACACGATCTAGAATTTTGTGTGTGGAGTTGAAGTGCAGTTTGCGGGTGATTTACTAAGATCACTTATGCAAACTGCAACAGGTGCAAAATCTTGGAGACCGCCCTATTTAAATGAGGATTTTGCGTGTGTTACTGATTGTTGTCATGGAGACAAGATGCTGGAAAAACTGCTCTGTGACACGGGAGCAGGTCTTTTCGGACCCTGGACGTTTGGAGCATGAGACGGCCTGGGTGTGAAACGTTTGACAACCTGGGAAATGCCAGCACTAATGGGAACAGTGCACTGGAATGATCCAGACACACAGACAGCGGCACTGGATTCATTTTACAGGTGGGGGTGGTGGTGGTGGGGGGGGGGTGGGGGGGGGGGGGGTTGCTGGATCGATTGACTGTCAGGCGTACATAATTTTGTCACACTGTGGCCTAATGTCGGTGAAGATGTTTAATCACAATTATCAGATCAAGAGGAAAAGTAGCTTTTGGCACAACAGTAAAGTGTGTGTGTGTGTGTGTGTGTGTGTGTGTGGGGGGGGGGGTATGTCTGAATTATTTTTTCCTCCGTCATTCCAAAAATGTTCACACAAGGGTGAAAAATGCGTTCTCTGCGTCTTGTTTCATCGCTTCAATGTCTCCTTCATATGACAATAACCACTTCCATGTGTGCACAATTACACATCCAAGCTGTTTGCACTTCCCTCTGAGACGTGTTAAATATAGACGCAGTTTCTATCAGCAAAATTGCTTTCGGGTTTGATAAATCACTTTGCGTGTGCTACATTAATTTATTCACATTTTCTCCTCCCAGCACACACAGAACTGCCTGTAAACTCCCCATGCTGCATATTCATTGCATCAAACGTACAAACTGGATGCAGACACACTGTTTTGCACCTTTGAAAGACACAGCTCTTAGTGTGCACTGTTAGTAAATCAGGTTGTACATTATTTTTCCCTGTGCAATGAGTTTGCACACATTTTAATACACGCAAACCTTTAGTAGATCCGGCCCAAAGTCTTGTTACAGTTCAACAAATTTATTACAAAAGCAAACGAATAGACAACTCTGTGGAAATTATTACAAAATGAAAAGCAGATATTGATGTTTTTTTGCCTCCTTTAATCCACCTCTATATGGACACCATTAGTTACATAAAGCACATCCAGATGGTCCTGGATTTGTTTCCATGTTGGCTGTATCATAGACTCATCAATGGTTTCAGTGACATCAGTGATTTTTTACTTTAGATCATTGATGTACCTTATCTTTGTTGGATACACAGTATCTTTAACATAACCTCACAGACAGAAATCCAGGGCAGTGATATCTGGTGAACAATGTGTCCAGGGAATTGGACCATCCCTTCTAACCCACCAGTCTGGAAATGTTTGATTTAGGAACCCACCAACATGCAGTCCCCAATGTGGTGGTGCACCATCTACCTGGAAAAGGATGGTTGGTTGAAGGTCATCCAGTTGTGGTGACACAAGTCGCTTTTCCATTGACCCTCAAATTGCGCTAATATAACTTGCGCATTAAAATTTACCTAATGGAGCATCAGCATGTGGACATTATGTTTTGGTCATCTCCCCATCAGGGCTGGACTGTAGAAATTTACACTGGATATCATTTATATTTCCTGAGTTATTGCATCGATCCACTTCCTATCTCTTATAATGGGGACATTTTTCAAAGTCGCACCAAATCCAGAACCAGATCCGGATCCAAATAATTTCACTAACTTTTGTTGACATCATCATATAGAAGCTGTATACCAAGTTTGAAGTCAATCGGAATTGTAGTTTCGGAGAAGAAGACGATTGAAATTTTTGTAACGGACGACAGACGATGACGACGACAGACATCGACGACGACAGACGACGATGACAGACGACGACAGGCGATGACGACAGACGACGATGACGACAGACGACGACAGATGACGATGACAGATGATGACAGACGATGATGACAGATGACGACAGACGACGACAGATGACGACGACAGACAACGATGACAGATGACGACAGACGATGACAGATGACGACAGATGACGACGACAGACGACGACGACAGACGACGACAGATGACGATGACGATGCTGGATGCCGCATGACGACAATAGCTTATGGCCTGTCAGCCGGTAAGCTAATAAATGGATGTTGATGGACATTACAACAAGCAAAGAAGAAAAGTTTTAAAAGATACATGTCGTGGTATGTGTGGACACACCAGGAAACCCAATCATTTATTAATTTAGTACGAGATAGAGGGGTAATATATAGTAATAATGAATATATCTGTAAATCAACACCATATTTACATTCATTGTCATGTTTATGGAATGACTTCTCCTGTCATCTCATGACATTATGCACTTGTATTTTTTTCAACATTTAATAAATATGGGTAAAGTTTTGCACAGATGTCCAATGGAAAAGCGACTACATATTAAGTCAAAAGGTCAAAGTGAACATCTGCAGTATTTGATCTTTCATTGAAGAAAAAAATGATCCCGCACCAACCTCTCCAACTTTGATAACAACTGCATACATAGAACTAATCTGATTAACACGTCTCATCAGTTGCTTTTGTAATACATTTTTTTAATTGTACAGAGACTTTGTGGACACCCTGTATGACTCATTTTAAGGTTATGAAAACAGTTCATTTGTTGATCCTTTGGTCCTCCTAAATCTTACACACTGGACCTTGATGCTTTTATGCGGTACTGGGGGGTTATCTACCGTGATATCTTGATGTAAAAATGAACCTCCACATGTCACATCTTTCCTGTGAATGACTGAAAAAAAGCCCTCTGGTATCTCCCTGTGTATCAGAGGTGACATATGGGTGTCCAACACATTTCCTGGGCCAACAGCGGGTGCAACAAGGCATGCAGGGCAGCGCATGAGCACTCAGCCATTCCAAATTGATGAAAGTGATGATGAAAATAGAGAAAATCGGGCTATCATCATTTTAATGTTATCTTAATATTGTCAAATCTCTGATGAATGGGTTTATTGTGTAAAAAAAAAAAAAAAAAAAAAAAGCAGCTTTAAAGGAAGCGAGGTCATTGTGGTAGTTCAGGCTGACACACTCCAGTCTTCACATTGCATATTCATGTCAGTGAAATCAAATCAAACGCACCCTTTAACTACAGAAGAGCACTGGAGATGCCTCTGCTCTTCTCAGTTCTTACTGTTTATCTTCTCTCCTGTTACACGACATAAAACCACCTTCTGACCTGCTACTGTAAAGTGAATGTATTGTCATGTGCAGACAGTGTATAGAAGTAGATCTGGTGGCTCTGACACAAATATTCCTTTGGAGTTAAACCCATTCCCTCATTAATTCTCAAATTTCATACTTTGACCCAAGACTGTATCTTGGAAACTTCAACCATCCAGCTTTTTGACATGATTTTTCTTTATCAGTATTCGCTTTTCCATTGACCCTTACGCATAAGAATGTACCTAATGTCTCATTTTTGGGTTAAAAGTTTTTGCACTGGCAAGAAGTGGTTTTTCAGGCATATTCAAGATATTAATTTCTGTTTTTTTTTCTCTACTAAAACTCAAAAAAACCTAATTCTGTTTTGTGTTCTTCCTCATTTTAAACTGTTATTACAGTATTAAACATGCACTAAATTGTAAATGACTGCTAGATATTGAAAGTTCTAAGTGTTCTGAAAAAATGGGCAAAAGAACTTACTCAAAGCATATTTTCTGACCTTTTTATGGTCAAAATAGAAAAAAAAAACAGTTTAAGTGGACCATTTTAGGTTCAGGGGTAAAAGGGTTCAAACACATATGCGATGTATGTAAAACATGGAAGCAGTATTCTTTCATGAAGTTTGAGAGGCAGGACAAAAGTGACAGTCGATTTTCCATTGACCCCCAAACTGCACAAATATAACTCGCACTTAAAAATTTACCTAATGGAAAAATGACAATTTTGCCAAACATCTCATTTTTCAATCAAAGTTTTTATGCAGGGAAGAGGTGGTTTTTTGGGCGTAGTGTAAATAGTATATCATGCAAAACTGCAATGCCTTTTTTCGCAACTAGAGTCACGTGTATTA
Source organism: Sphaeramia orbicularis (assembly GCF_902148855.1). NCBI lineage: Eukaryota > Metazoa > Chordata > Actinopteri > Kurtiformes > Apogonidae > Sphaeramia > Sphaeramia orbicularis. Next base: position 11,850,136 of record NC_043967.1, on the reverse strand, counting down.
AAAAAACAAATGCTGACGTACGTTACAACAAGCGAAGAAGAAGAAACATGTCACAGTATGTGTGGACACACCAGGAAACCCAATCATTTTTTAATTTAGTACGAGATAGAGAGGGTAATATATAATAATAATGAATATATCTGTAAATCAACACCATATTTACATTCGTTGCCATGTTTATGGAATGACTTCTCCTGTCATCTCGCGATAATAAATAAACAAATCATCGCATTTGTGATTTAATGAATAAAACCGACATTACGCACTTCTGTTTTTTCAACATTTTTCTGATGGAAAAGTGACTATTGGCTCACACATGGTAAAATTTGACTACTTTTATTCTGGAAGCATTTTACTTGTCGACCAATGTTGAATGATGACAATGAAATGAAAATGACAGGTGCCTTTCTTTAAAAAATAATCACATACTGTTTGTTTGAATTAAGAGAAAAGGATGTTATGTATGCTAGAATAATTTCACTGTATTTTCTATATTTTACACATATTATGCAGTATACACTGGGCTGTTGTTTTTGCAGGGTTGAAATGACAGTATATATTTATTTATCATTCTTTTTTCCTCAAATAGAAAAAGAAAATACAGGAAATATGTGCGCAACTTTAAAAGACACGCAAAAACTGAACCTAATGAGTTCTACAGATTAAAGTCATTATTTAGTATGACCTCTGACCCCGTGACAAGAAGCGGCATAAACAGTTAGAAACATCTGACACGTGTTAAATTAAACCTGGTGTAAAACATCAGAAAATGAATGCAATAAACCTCATATTGTCTGAACTAAAGGGTTAAAGACATGTAAAGTGCAAATGGAGGTCACACTAAATACGACGACCTCTTTAGTTTATAGACGCTATTTTTTTTTCCCAGAAACGTTGTTTTTTCCTGCTGTACATACACACATATATCCAGTTTGGATTTAAATCCAGACACTGACAAAAGCATATGTGTTGTCATCAGAACTTTACTAAACCTTAGTACCTTTACTAAACCTTTACTAAATGATTTGCCTTTTATTTTGGAACGTGCCACCATTGCTCTATATGCTGATGATTCTACCATTTATTTATCCAATCCAGATATTGGTGAACTTAAAAAAGCTCTAAATGAAGAGGTAATACTAATTGCAAATTGGATGAGAGAAAATAAATTAGTGCTCAATACTGAGAAGAGTAAATGTATGGTGTTGGGGTCAAGACATCTTTTAAAAAAACTCCCCTATTTTGAATTTGTCTGTTGGTGGAACTGACATAGAACAAGTAGCTGAGGCCAGGCTGTTAGGTGTGACTGTTGATAGTATGTTGACTTGGAATCCTGATATAAAGCAAATATTAAATAAAATGGGCAGAAGCATTGGTGCTGTTAAATTATGTAGAAATTGTATACCATATCAAATAAGGAAAACACTAGTGGAATCATTAGTTCTGTCGCATTTAGATTATTGTTCAATCGTTTGGTCAAACACATCAGAAATAAATCTAAATAAACTTCAGATTGCGCAAAATAAAGCAGCTCAAATAGTCCTGAACTGTCCATTTAGAACAAGTACAAGAGACACTCACACCCATCTGGCCTGGTTACATGTTAAAGGCAGAATTAGATACTCTTTAGTTAAATTTATTAGAAACATCATAATTACAAAAACACCCGAACATCTTTACAGTAAACTGACTTTCTTCAGTGACGTCCATCAAGATTCCACACGTCAGTCAGAGGACAGACGTTTTCTGTTGCCTGCCTGTAGGACAAATCAAATATAGGGTCGTGTGCAATACAGGGCAATGGTGACATGGAATACACTGCCACAGTTTTTAATTTCAGAAATTCAAGCAGTTAGTTTTTCTAAAAGGTTGAGAATTTTCATATTTACCCAAGAATAACTGTCTGAGCTATTGCACATCCTATAATGACATCATCTAGACCAGGGGTGTCAAACTAATTTTAGTTCAGGGGCCACATCCAACCTAATATGATCTAAAGTGGGCCGGACCAGTAAAATAATATAAACAGTAGGATAAGAACTTTTGAGTGAAAAAAGTAAATTCCATAAAATAAAAAATACACTTAAATATGCTTAAATATCCTACAATAAACGCAAAAATACACTTAATTATGCTCAAAAATCCTACAATACATGCAAAAATACATTTAAAATTCCGTAATTAAAATGTTTACATCTATGAATTGTACTTGAACATAACATGAACAAATATGAGCAACCTGAAAATTCTTTAGTAAAATAAGTGCAATGTTAACAATATTACACCTCAGTTTATCATTTATACACGTGAATCACAACTTACAGATCACAGTGGATCTACAAATACACCAAACATTAAATAACAGGGAGAATATTATTAAAATTCCCCATACTTTTCTTAAGACATTTCAGATATTCACATTTTTTTTGTAAAAGACTAGTCTGTAAATGTGAACATTTTTGTGTAATTTTACATTTTTTACACTACAACAAAGAGACAAATTTGCAGTTTTCATTATTTATACTTTATTATGATAGAATTTTACTGTTCTGATCCACTTTAGAATTAATTGACCTAAAATTATTTTAACATCCCTGATTGTTAATATTTTCAGTGTAATTTTTGTATTTCACAAATTCATCCCACAGGCCAGATTGAACCCTTTGGCAGGCCAGATTTGGCCCCCGGGCCGCATGTTTGACACCCCTGGACTAGTCTGTAAATGAAAACATTTTTGTGTAATTTTACTTTTTTTTACACTAAAACAAAGAGACAAATTTACAGTTTTCATTATTTATAGGTTATTATGATAGGATTTTACTGGTCTGATCCACTTTAGACTGAAATGACCTAAAATGATTTTAACATCCTTGATTATTAATATCTTCAGTAATTTTTGCATTTCACAAATTCATCCCAGGGGCCAGATTGAACCCTTTGGCGGGCCTGATTTGGCCCCCGGCCCGCATGTTTGACACCTGTGATCTAGACGGTTTGTTTTTTTGTTTGTTGTGGAGCTGTTTTTGTTTTTATTTTTTGTTTCTGATTCTTGGTTTATTTATTCTTTTTTTCTGTTGTTGTCGGTATTATTATTGTAATTGTTTTGTATTGTGTGCTGTTGTTGATTTTTGGTTTTTACGTTGTTGTGTTGAGTGTATGCACATCCTGTTTGTTGAGTGAGTTGTGGGAAATTGTGGTGCTTTGTTTTTGTGTTGTGGATGACCCCAGGAAGAGTAGCTGCTGTGGTATGCAGCAGCTAATGGGGATCAAACTAATAAACTAATAAACTAAAACCAACACACCTAATGCTGGACTAGGACTTTTCCTTTGAATATATTAGTGTTATAAAGATGCAGTAGTTCTTCTAACTTGTTTGCGGTATGTCTGACCTTACGATAGAGAGGTATTTCTCAGACACATTTAGTACTGAAGACAAAACTATTTTCTTTGACAATGTTCAGTGTGTATCTGTCAAAAATTGTTTGTATTTCCAAGAAAAATGCAAGAGCAGACAATGGTATGCTTTGAATTATCCCAACTGGTTATTCATTGTTTGCAGAAAAGGAGACGTGTGGAGTACTGTAAGTGCATCTCCAGCAGCTGCATGTCTGCTTTGATGTATGGATTCAGTAGAATGGTAGGTAATGGGATCAGTGAAGAAGCAGAAAGCTGCAGGTACCCCACCGCGATGAAGAGCTGGAGGTGCTTTATCATACTGACTCTCTCTCTCTCTCTCCCTCTCTCTCACAAACACACATGATTCATCCCTTTGGCTTCGTACTGTTGTAGAAAAGACTCTTTTTTTTTTTTTTTTTTGTTCCTACCAGACATTTCCACTTGTCATAAGGAAAGCACAGGTGTATCTAATAATATTAATAATAACTTTGTTCCACTTAGGGCAGTGTTTTTCAACCCTGGGGTCGGGACCTCATGTGGGGGTCAACTGGAATTTCTAGTAATTGGTGAAAAAAAAACAAAAAAAACAAAAACGTTCTCGAAGGTGGAGTGCGAGATGTTTTCCTGGAGCATTTGTTATTATATTGCTTAAAATCCCCTTCACACCCTGATTACAACTACCGTAATTTCCGGTCTATAACCTGCTACTGTTTTCCACACACTGTGAACCCGCGGCTCTAAAATAATGCGGCTAATTTACGTTTTCTCGGCTAACGTAAGCTTGGCATCAATGAAGTGATGGTGAGACGTTGGAGACGGGGTGAGTGCAGCTTATAGTCAGGTGCGGAATATAGTCTGGAAAGTATGGTAATTAATTAAATGCTCTAACACAAAAATAAAAAAAATGTAGTCACCTGTGGAATGGACAGGACTGAAAAAACACCATCCAATCATTATAAGCGCCCATCTGAAATAATTGAACGGTGATATGTCTATCAAACGCAACTGCCATTTGTCCCTCCCCCCTCTGTGCGTACCCCTCTTCGTGCATGAATCGTGCGTTCTCAGAGGTTTGGAGCACTTGTTCAGGAAGCGAAGCCAGAGCCAGAGCTTGGATATATTAGTTATATTAGGATGGAACGTTCACCGGCAAACTGTTTTGTCACTAATGCCATGTTTCCACTACATGGAACCGACTCGACTCGGCTCGACTCGGTATTCCTGGAGACCATTTCCATTACAGGATACTACTGACTTTACAGAACCTGGACGTCATAGCGATGCGGCGTGTTATTTCCATGTTGTCTGTTCAGAGAGTTGCTGATAAACTCGCTCGTTGCGTGTTGTCTCGTCTGAATTTTTACGTCAGCCACCAAAGACTGAATCTCCTCAACCGACCATGTTGTCGTTTTGGGCTGTTATCACGTGGATTAATGGACCGCTGTATTTACTGTTGTCATGTCGGCTTTTGGACTTTGTCTTGTCTGTTTTGTTTGTCATTTCCTGTTTTATTTTGTTAAGTTTCCCTCATGTGTCTTGTCTGTTGTCTTTACTTCCTCTCCCTGATCGTGTTCACCTTTTCCCTGATTACCTGACTCCTCCCTGATTATCTCCACCTGTGTCCAATTGTCTTCCCGCCCTCCTGTGTATTTAAACCCTCAGTCTTCCCCTGTTTAGTTGCCAGTTTGTGTTCTACAACTTGTTGTGCTCACTCACCAGCGGTTTTTGGATCCCGTTCGTTTGTCTGCCGTTTTTGACCCGTTTTCGTCCTTCGACCACTGATTCAGCCTGTGCCTATCCTGCCTGCTCGTCAACGACCTGGTTCGTGTACCCGACTCTGTCTCTGCCTTCTCCCTTTAATACCTCAGCCTCCACCGATTACCTGTGCTTCTACCTTCGCCTGGATTACTGACCGTGAGTTCTGTCTGTCCCCCATGTACCGTTGCTTGTTTGATTGCTTCCCTGTGTATGACCTGGCTTGTTTTTTGACCACCCTCTGTTTGTCCCTAGTGGGGATTCCGTTGGGGTTTTCCCGGTTCACCCAAGCCGGTCGTCAGCCGTCTCCACCCGCAGCCCAGACGTCTATCCCCGGACTCAGTGGCATCACAGAATTAATATTATCTCTGTGTTGTTTAATTTCACCTTTTAAAGTGTTTAATAAAAACACTCAACTTTATTTGTATGTTGTGGTCTTGCTTTTGGGTTCAGCCTTTGTACTTAGTCTTTCACAACTGTCCACTTCCACATGTGTTTTTTGTAAAACGGCAGGTCACAGAGAAAACTGTCTGACCAATCAGTGGTCTGCAGTGTTTACATGTCATGGTTTAGTATCGCTTAGAACCTCAGTGTAGGTGATACCACAAAACTAGTACCGGGTACCAGATTCCAGGTCCTTTTTTGTAATGGAAACGCAAAAAGGCTGAGTTAAGTCGAGTTGAGCCGGTACCATGCAGTGGAAACGTGGCATAACATAAATCAGTAGGAAATGTAACATTAGCCAGATAGGTTTGAACTGGGGCTGTTCTGTAAGAGCAGGGGTGTTGGAGGAGACTGAATGAGGTATGCATGGATCGGGGCTGCTGGGGCTCAAGCCGGGTGAATTGTTGCTGTGCAGCGCTCGTGAACCCTCTGGAATAAGCATTGCGCATGCCAGTACTCTGGAGGCGTGGCTTTGGGGGGATGTCTGAAGAAAGGGGTTTGCACTTCTGAATTGAGTATTTTCAAAATGTAGCTTGCTCAAACTGTTTTTCTAAGATCTCAGACCCCACCTTTAACTTTAGCCCTATCGGCCAGCCCACGGGCCTAAAAAATTATATTAATATTCATCTACTATAAAAATATAATAAATCAGGACAATGGATGTTTTTTTCAACTTTTGCTCAAAGTTTAGACCCTAATGTTAATAAAAGTACATCAAAAGTGTATTTTAGTGCAAACTTTAATGTTCAAACATGATTTTTAATCTTTGTGGAGTGAAATATACGCGATTAAAAAATCTCCGACCCGAACAATTAATTTATGCATATCATCGTCAATACAGCCGGGAAAAAAAACAGGCGAAGATAAAAATTCTAATTTCTCTTTTAGTTTGTTACAGTTTACTCAGGCATCGTAATAGATACAATATTTTAGACAATGGGAATAGATTCTGTGAGGTCTGTAAATGTCCATAGACACCAAGAACATCCATATGAACCTTATTATTGTGAAGTAATTCTTCATTTACTTTGGGTATGTCTTTTTAGGCGTTTTTCCCTTGAAAATATGGTCAGGGTTAAACAAGTTAAGAAAAAAATATATGGTGAGTTTAGAGAGACAATCCCAATCCATAACAATCATGACAAACTGTGAAGCTGAAACTGAAGCACTGTGGTTCTGTTTATCTGTCAAATGTTCATTGTGGTCAGTTTCAGATGCTGCAGGTCTTTCATAATTCAGAGTTTGAGTTCTTGTTTGTTCAGTATTAATTGTCACCCTTGTAAATCCAAGCTGGACTGACTGTACATATCCTGACCAAGGAAAATAAAATTCTCACTTTGTGCAGTAATCTACACCTGACTTTTCTGCCTCTGTACATAATAATGTACATTATATAGACTAATGTCATCTAAAATGAACGTTTATTTGCAACATACACTACAAATAAAAAGTTAAGGATATTTCTAATTTTGGGGCTATTTTTTTTTTTCAGTTGGGATTCTTGCACAGCGCATTTTATTTTTTTTGGGTGTGAATTGATTTGAAACGCATTTTTTTAATGAGCAGACGTAGGTTTATTTACAAATGGCAAAAATGACAAAAAAAAATTAAATATCTTTAACTTTTTGTTTGTAGTGTAGTATAGAAAACTATTACATGATCAAAGAGAAAATTTAGCAAAAAAAAAAAAAAAAGTCTTCATTTTGAATGTCTGGGGTCACCAGAAATTTGTGATGTTAACCCTTTCATGCATAGTGGTCACTACAGTGGACAGCTGTTCTCTTGTATATTCATGGATTTTGTTGTTGTAGTTCTATATCAGCCAACACATTGGACGCTCACTCTGTAAAAATCTAACTCTGACCGAGTGTATTTTTCTCATTTCTTGTCCAAATATCTCATCGCACTTAAAATCAGACAGCATCACCTAAAGAGGAACTTTTCAGTGAGATATAAGAGCTTATTTTTTAGACAATTGATCTACTAAATCTGATTTCAAGTAATCTTACCCAGATAATTTTCACTTGTTCCACTGGCAGATTTTTTTGCTTGAATTAAGCAAAAAAAAAAAAAAAGTTACTCTGTAGGTGATTATGTCTTATTTTAAGTGTGATGAGATATTCTTGGTAAGATTTAGATTTTTGCAGCGCATGCACCATCCCATACACTGCAATTCATACTGTTACTGTATCTTTACTGCTCCTTATAAACCTGATCTGCACTAACATGTTTGAGTGAAAATCAATTGCTAGTTATTGTTATTAAACTGTAATCAACGGGTTTTGTTTTTTTTTTTACTTTTTTTTTTTTTTTGCGTATTATCTCCATGAAGTGAGTAATGACTAGTATTAGAGTGTGTTAAAATGTGAGAAAACATCAGATTACCTGCATTAAAAATGTTTTCATTTCATAGTTTTCACACAGTTTATCAGTAAATATGTTTCTTTACTCCAAAAATTTAAAGCATGGTGTCCAGCTGAGTGGACATTTTTGCAACTCCATGAAAAATGGGTTCATAAAAACAACCACTATTGCTTTTTTTAATGCCTCGAGGAATAAAAACACTCAGGAAAAAAAAAAAAAAAAATCTTGATTACGGCTCTCACAATTCATGCATGAAAGGGTTAAAATGGGGTCACGAGCCAAAAAAGGTTGGAAACCACTGCCTTAGGTCTTGGTGTAAACTGTGCTGGTAAGCCGGTGTGCACAACACCATCAGGACCTGGCACAGGAACAACGACACCCTTATGGTCACATCTGAGTTTAATGAGGTAGAAACACTGCATGTCGAAGGTTTCTGTGCTGATGCTCACTAGTGACGTCTCCTTCCTCTTAGGTCAGATTTTTGTGATGTCCCCCGGCCATACCCTGAGGCCGTCAGCCCCCCCCCAACACACACACACACACACAAGAGCCTGGCATTATGGGCCATATTGAGACATCAGAAAGTGCAAAGCTCAAGTGAGTGTGCCAAGCTCAGAGTCACTGGGCAGAGGCATCAGTTAAAAAGTGCATGTGTTCATCTGTTCTACATTTGTCTCTAACTGTGACAATCATCTGGTTTGTACATTGATTTATTAATCAGTTATGTGTTAACCCAGACCTGGGCATTGTAAGGCCTGGGAGCCACATGTGGCCCGACAGCTGACCCTTACCGGCCCACATGAGGTCGTTGGCAAATTTAAAGTCAATGCAAATATGTATCATCATAATAGACATAACCAATACAACGCCACTGCTTTTATTTTGAAGGATCTGCTAATTTACCATTTTTTTCACTCATACTTTCTGTACTTGCATAAAGCTTATGCACTGATTGGTTTGTTGGTCAGTTTCAGCCCATGAAGATGTCAGCTAACGCCTAAAAAAAAACGACTGATTCCGAATGCAGAGTTTTTAACAAGACATGGACTTGTATGTCTTTCTTTACTGAAGTCAGAGGTAAAGAAAAAGAAAAGGAACTGTGATATACAAACAAAGCTGGATGCATTTAGAGTTTTTTATGTAAAGTTAATGTGCAGCTGGTTTTGCACATTTTCGAAAGTCTTTTTGTGAATATTCATTAAATAGTTGTATTCTGTGCATCACATTTTCATTTTACTATTGTATTGATGCATTTACTGTTTTTGTATTATAGTAAAGTATATATACATAGAGAGAGAGAGATATTAAGGAGAGCTGCAAGTGTATTGATCCAGCCCTTAACAACTGTTAAAGTTTCTCATGTGGCCCCATAGGAAATTTAATTGCCCAACCCTGTATTAACCCTTTAGGCGCCTGAGGTTGTTTTTTTTTTTTTTTCTATTTTGATATCAAGATTTCAAAAAGCTGCCTGTTTCTTTCTGTTATGTTGCTTGTCGTAATATTGCGGCTTTGGGGCTTAACCCTGTAAAGCTAGAAACATTAAATCATTGACAGAAAATTCCAGTTCTTTGAAAATGGAGTCTTTATTGGTTCTTCTGAACATCAATTTCCATGTATGATTTTCAATTTTGTATCATTGTGTATCTTTTTGTAATTTTTTATTCTGTTATTTTGGTTATCATTATTCTTCTGTAAAGCACTTTGGTCCACTGCGGTTGTTTTAAAGTCCTTTCGGCCTGATCACAATCAAGGTGTACAAGTATATTTGCATCAGTTATTAATCAGTATTGCAAAAAGATACTCCCAAAACCATTCCCAAAATGTTTCTTTGGCCATCTTATTTCTAGATCTTGCAATCCTCGCAATTTGAAGAAAATCGGATAAAAACTGATAAAATGGAGACCCAATGAGTGTGAAAACGTGCACAATTTTATTGTTATAAGAGAGCAAAATTATTGTACATAATATTTTGTAACACAATAAATAATTACTACTCAACTCCTGTGTCTTTTTTATTACAAAATACACACATCACATTGCTTTTCATTTATTGATCATTTTTGTTGAACAGCTGTTTGATTATCAATTCTTATTTTCAGTATTAAGACAATCAACCATTTTGTTCTGAAAACCCTTCTTTTACAGCCCTTTAATTATAATAATAGAATGGGAACCTGTTATTTCAGTATTATTATGACTAAATATGCACAACTAGACAGATTTTAGTATGCTCCCTGGCTGCAGAAAATTTGGAAACAATGTGGCAAACGGATGTTTACGTCCAACCGCATGTTTTCAATGGTGCGTTGTTCACCAAAATTCATGCAGTGTCCGTACACCAATATACTTCCATCAGTAATATCACATATATGCCTTATAGATTTATTGTTCTAACTTGTTCACAAATGTTTCTTTCCTCCTGTACCAGGAAGACTTAGTTACAGATCTAACAGAGATGCGACCATGTGGTAAACCAGATTTCCATTCCAACCTTGTAGAGTCCGCACACCAAGTAGTGTCCGTACACCATATCAAAATATGTGAGTCTAATTTTATTGTTTCTGTCAATATATGGAATTTTTCAGCACACATGCTTTGGACACGACATCTATGCAATAAACAATGCATGATTATCCTGAGTGCTGGAACATTTGTATATCTTTGTAGGCATTAAATATGGAGGCTATTAGGCTGGAGTGTCTGTACACCCAATAATTTCTGATTTGACAGGGGTACAAGCCTGCCAAATTTTTAGTAGACACCATAATACAAAAATACTTTGGACTTTAAAAGAGAAATATCAGACAAATAAAATGGCCTGTCTGATTTTTTGATAGAGCATTATTATTTTGTATCTATATGTGCACCCTTTCTGGTACCCTTGATTGTGATCAGGCCGTTTACAAATGAAGTTGGATTGGATTGGATCATATTTGATACATCGGGTCTCAGTATTATTATTTTTGAACAAACAGAAACATAATATAACACAAACATGTCTAACTAATTGGTAATTCCTTTTCAAAATTTCAAAGTTCTGCGTCCTTCCTCATTAATGACAGTCTTGTGGTGTCACTGGAAAGGCCTCTGGTGAATGAATTCCTCTGCCCTGGTATCCCTTCAGGTGTGTGTACACTTTTTAAAAACCAACAGAGGCTCAATATTCATAAATTGACTCCTTTATCTCCACCTGAAACACCAGCAGGGAAGGTTTGTCTCTCCAGTTATCCTGTCAATAACAACAGTTTTATATAAGTGTTATTTCAAAAAGATATGAGAACAACACCCTATGTTATATCTCATTGAAATAGACGACAGACGACGATGACAGACAGACGACGATGACAGATGACGCCGCTGGACGCCGCATGACGACAATAGTTTACATCCTGTCAGGTGGTAAGCTAAAAATGACATTACACACTTCTGTTTTTTCAACATTTAGTAAATATCAGTTAAGTTTTGCACTGATGTCCAGTGGAAAAGCGACTATTAAGAACAGTGAGCACAAAGACAAAGTGAAAACAAAAAGAAGGTGGACAGACAGAGTGTAGACTAAAGATAACCACAGTCTTCTGTAGGAATATAGTCAATGAGGAAAATGGAGTGTTTCATACATTACAGATAGCTTTAAGGCAAAATCACCTCACAGAGAGCTGCAGCATATTGAAGTAGTGTTAGGGTACTTAGACTGAGATAAAAAAAAAAACTATGACTACCATTAATAGCACTATAACTATTTCTACTATTAGTCATTAAGCTTTAATGTTATCAGCTAGTAGTTGGTGCCATTAAAAAAATAAAAATAAAAAAATCAATGAGTTGGAGCATCCTCCTCATTATTTGGCGGTGTCTCTGAATGTCTGCTGTCATAATCTGCTCCTCCACTGGTACCCTGGAGGGAGCTGGAAAATCACTGTGTACATCATTCACTTCTGTACAAACATTCCCTCCAATGTACGGCTCGCTGAGCTGAAACAACAGGGAGGCAGAAGTGGATCAATACAACCAGGTTTTGCTCTTGAGGAACAATTGGCTTGGTGTGTCTGGACAAGGTACAATGTGCTGTTATGTTGAGCGTTGATCTAAAATATCCCAGTGGCTGTAACGCTAAAAGGAGACCGGCTTAGACCCGAAATGGTGGCAGCTGGTTGGTTGTTTGTTTAAAAAGGTGAGCTGGAGCAGGTGGATGGAACAACACGCCACAACAACACACAGACAAAACATACAGACAGATTTTTGTGTCAAATATGTGCAAATATACACACTACTCCCAAACATCCAGAGCACAATAGCTGACACACACTGCCATTCACCTTTGAGAAGAAAGCGGTCTTTACAAGAGGATTTTTATTGGTTTGATTTTGTGTTTCCTCCACCGAGATGGAAAAAAGAGACAAATGCGTCTGTGTTCAGAGTGTGTAAGAGAGAGAGAGAGAGAGAGGGAGATGGAGGGGTGGGGGGACAGATGGATTGAGGGATGGTAGGAGGGGAAAAGTGAGCAGCTTTCTGCTGTAACAAAAAACATCCTCCATTGTTTGGGCCAGCCTGGGAATCCCCCAGCAGTAAATACAGAGGAAAAATAATCCTGCAAGGCTGAGCATGCACACACACACACACACACACACACACACACACGCACACACATACACAATACAATTACATAATATACACACCCATACATGGACAAAACAACAGAAGGGCCGCTGTCAAATGTGTAAGGCACCAGTGTTCATTAATACAACATAAAATATTAAATACAACCTCAGCAACAACTACCACTAAACACATATGGAGTCAAATTCAAAAAACTCTAATTTTACATCTGCTCTGAAGGATCTCAAAAAGTTTGTGGCCACCCAGATGAGCGCTGCATTTGCTACCAAATAAAAATAGAATAGAACTGAATAGAACTGAATAGAATAGAATAGAATAGAATAGAATAGAATAGAATAGAATAGAATAGAATAGAATAGAATAGAATAGAATACAGTTGTCCCTCACTATGACGTGGTTCATCTTTCACGGCCTCGCTGTTTCGCAGATTTTTTTTTGTGCAATTTTGCATGCTTTTTTTTTTTTACAGTGTATGAATGCGCATTGAGTTCTGCGTCCTGACTGGCTAAGGGACTGTAGACCATTGTACATCAATCTCCTCTGTGCCATGTCTCCTGTACAGTACAGAATACCAAATGTACGTAAATGTTCGATCGCTACCCATAACTATGTTCGTCACTCAGAAAAAGACGCCTGCACCAAGGCCTTCAGTGGAAAAAGACGCTACAGTGGAGCAGCACTAGGATGAAGAGGCACAGTCAGAGGAACTGAAATACGCTTGAGTCACTATTAAAAATTTCTTATGTGTCCAACCTCGTAGGTTGATCATTAAAATTAAATTTGTTATTTCTAAAAGCTATCATATTTATTTATAGGAAAACATTTATATTTTTATTTCTCAAACAAATGTTTGGGCCTGAAAACAGGTTTTGATCTTTGGTTTCATTCTATAATACTGGACTTATTTTTAAAAATCTACGAAGGTTTGAACTTTGAGAGTGTTTAAACAAGAGCTAAATGTGAGAAAATGTTAATGCCTGTCTGAGAAAAGTGTATAAAGTGTGTGGTGAGGGGTTTGACAGCCTTAAAACATATATAATAACTGTAAAAAATAACGCTGACTACTTTGTGGATTTCACCTATTGCGGGTTATTTTTAGAACGTAACACCCATGATAAACGAGGAACCACTGTAGATCTTTATTGTCACTGTCACAGGTACACTGAAAATCAGTTTAGCAATTTAGTTCAATTTAGCAGCAAAACACTTAGTGCAAAAGGGACTGTATAAGAAAAATAAAATAAAATAGCACAGTGTTAAGAAATATGAACTGTGCAAGGGCTTCAGAATAAAATATGAATACACATGTGCTACTAATGTCATGTTAGAACTCCTGAAATGAACAAAATATACAGAAGAATATACAAAAGCTAACTCTGTACTACAGATGAGAGATATGCACAACAAATTGTACATATACAGATAGAAGTAAGGTGCATGTGTTGTAGCTATTGCACTGAGGTAGGGTGAGTATGGCACTGTCCATGACTCTTGGGGTGGAGATTGTACATTTGGGAGGGAAGGTGGGGGGGTACATTTAACCACTTGTGGGTAAAAACTGTGTTTGAGTCTGTTTGTTTTAGTCCAAAGTGTCCTGAATCTGAATGCCCCAAACCGTATGAATGCCACCATACAGCTGGTCCACAACTAACAGAAGTGTCCTGAAGAGTCTTGGTGTCTTTGATGATTCACACGGTGCCGGTATGACACTGTGAGGCAGAGCACGGTGGGCTAACATTTAATCATTAACACATCATCCCAAGGCACGCTCAAAGTGTGAAGCCCCTTTGCCGTGTGTGCGCTTATGTGTGTGTGTTTATTATATTAGCGTGTCGCACATACCAAAGCGGTAGCAGGTGCTTTTTACTGTTTACTACGTCTGCCTGTCTGTCTGCCTGTCTGTCTGCCTGTCTGTTTCCACTTTATGTATGCACACTGCAGCTCCACCTCTATCACAAATTCATTGTTTCATGCAGTGAAGGTTTAACTGAGGTGAGAGTCTGGAGGGGGAGGGACCTTCCACACATCTGTCTCTCACACTGCTGCACTGCCGTACAAATCACCATACAACAGGGGTTTCAAACATGCGGCCCGGGGGCCAAATGCGGCCCCCCAAAGGTTCCAATCCAGCCCGTGGGATGAATTTGCAAAGTGCAAAAATTCCACAGTTAAGGCTGTGGAAGTCATTTTAGTTCAGATTCCACATACAGACCAATATGATCTACATTAAAATAATAGCATAACAACCTACAAAAAATAATGACTCCATATTTTCTTCTCAGTTTGATGTGAAAAAAATATTACATTATATCTATAAATAATGACAACTTCAAATTTTTTGTCTGTTTTAGTGCAAAAAATAACATTAAATTATGAAAATATTGACATTTACAAACTATCCTGTAACAATAAAATGTGAATAACCCGAACAAATATGAACAACCTGAAATGTCCAAAGAAAATTAAGCCCAATTTTCATAATTTTCTGCCTGTTACTAAGTGTTTAGTGCAGAGGTGTCGAACATACAGCCTGGGGGCCAAATCCAGCCTGCCAAAGGGTCCAGTCCCTTGGGATGAATTTGTGAAATGCAAAAACAGATATTAAGAAATTAACAATCATTTTAGGTCAGGTTCCACATTCAGACCAATTCAATCTCCAGTGGGTAAGACCAGTAAAATTCTATCATAATAATTTATAAATACTCACCACTCCACATTTTTATCTTTGTAAATGTAAATATTTTGATGTATTTACTCTAAAACAAAGTATAATTTCACAAAAAATGTGAATAATCTGTACAAATGTGAAGAACCTGAAATGTCTTAAGAAAAATAAGTGCAATTTTAAAAACATTCTGCCTGATATTAAATGTTTTGTGTATTTGTAGATCCACTGTGATCTGCACGTTATCATGAACATGTGGAAATCACAAACTGAGACAGAATATTGTTAAAATTGCACTTATTTTTTCAGTTTGTTCAAGCAATTCACACTGTTTGAAAGGACAGTTTGTAGATATAAACATTTACACTGTTTAATTTTACTTTTTTCACTGTAAAATATAGAGAAAAGTTTGGAGTTGACATTATTTACATATTATTATGTTATTATTTTACTGGTCTGGCCCACTGCAGATCAAATTTAGCTGAATGTGACCCCCAAACTAAAATGAGTTTGACACCCCTGGTTTAGTGTCTTCGTAGAGCTGATCCATAATACATATGTATAGATGATAAGTTGAGGCATAATATTGTGAAAATTTCACTTATTTTTCTTTGAAAAATTCATTTTTTTTCAGGTTGTTCACATCTTTTCTGTTTGAATAGTTTATAAAAGTAAGTATTTTCATAATTTAATGTTTTTTTTTCACTAAAAGAAAGACAAAAAATTGTAGTAGTCATTATTTATAGGTTATTACACTATTATTTGACTGGTTTGGCCCACTTCAGATCACATTGGTGTGAATGTGGCCCCTGATAGAAAATGTGTTTGAGACCCCTGCCATACAACATGCAGGAGTTCCGATTATAATGCCAGTCATGTGCTTAGAATAAATAGCATGACAAATGGTTGCGCTACAGCCTCATGACAAGCCCTCCAATGGTTTCCTTTCATGGCCTTATATGCACTGCACCGTGGCACAAGTGAGTCATTCTGGAGGGGGTTGATACACGCTTTATTTTTTATTTCAGCACATGCTAAAGAACAGCCAAAGATTGTGAAATGTTTAAAAATGAAGATTGCAGTGAAATGGAGAGAGACGAAGACATAGAGGAAATGAAAGAGGTGGACTTTATTAGTGTTCAAAGTGTAATTAAACACACGGGCTCAGAGGGTTCCAGGCAGAGGACAGTTATAATCCTGTTCTCAGTCAGCTCTGTCATCTGACTGACTGACGGTGGCTGCTCTGTTCCTGAGCTGGCCCCTTTTGTCTGGAAATCTCAATAATGTTGATTGCTGTGTGTATGTGCACGTGTCTACGTGTAATGTGCACAAACACCTTCATCAGCACGAATACATGGTCTTTAACCATTGTCATCTCATTCTACAGTAAACCAGGAACCCCCGTTAATAGAACATCAGCGTCCGTCCACGAAAAAGGATGCAGGTTTGTGCATGTGCATGTGTTTCTGTTTCAATGGTGCCTATAAATAGAAGTGACAAGCTGGCTTTATCTTACAGGTTACACTCCCAGGGGACACCATACTGTATGTGTGTGTGTGTGTGTGTGTGTGTGTGTGTGTGTGTGTGTGTGTGTGTGTGTGCGTGTGTGTGTGTGTAATGCGCAGTGTGTAAGCCACTGACTGAATCCTCAACAAGCGTTACATAACATTAACCTTGCAGTCTCTCTGGGAAACAGTACTGTGCATCAGTATGAGAGAAGGAGAATGACAGAGATTGAAAAAGTAAGAAAGAGAGATTCATAGGTGGTGAAGATGACAATAAAAGACTATATATGCCAATGCAAAACATATTCAGTGTGTGGCTGCACACACACATGTATAATGTCATGTAGGGCAGTGGCGATTTCTCACAGACTGCAAGGGAAGCACGGCTTCCCCTAAAATTACGAAAATTAAATGGTTAAATCTGTTCGGTTGTGTTGACATTTCATTGACCACAAATGTGTTAGAACACGTTCATCTCACAGACGAGTTTGTTCAGAATCAGCTTTATCTCAAACCAACAGACTTAATGTTGTTCACTTCTCATCCATTCCCGTTGCACTATTTTCTCATCCATCTCTGCTCAGTGCATTTGTCCGTAGACGCCGGGCGTCTCTGGGCTTCAATGGGACTGAGTGGAACAGTTTTTTTCATTGCCTCAAAACTGGACGGTAATTGGATAAATGCCACGATGTTGTCCCGCCCCCGGACGCCGGGCGTCTCTGGGGGTGAATGGAGCTGTGGGCGGAGCTCGGCCGGGCTGGACGCCAGAATCCCACGTGCTGATTGGAGGATCAGTGGAAAGGCTGAATCCCATTTGATTGACAGCTGTTTTCAGATCTACTCCTTCACTGACACAGTTCAGTTTAATACAGTCGCACATTCTGCTGTGAAATCGAGAGAGAAACCACTACGAAATTACTCGTTCATTTCTTGCACTGTAAATAAAACACACTCATTGTACTTCCTTGTTTCAATTTAACATAATTTCAGCATTTTCTTGTTTCAGTTACATAATTTAATCATTTCTTGTTTGAGTTTAATATCGTTTTGTAGATAGTTAAATCAATCAAACTGTCAGCTAGGTCGGAGTGAAAGGAGCTTCTCTCGTTTAAAAAGGCTGAAGTCTTACACCCACAACACAATGGGCCAAGGCGATCTAAGCAGCCC
The DNA here is from genome assembly GCF_902148855.1 of Sphaeramia orbicularis. Lineage (NCBI taxonomy): Eukaryota > Metazoa > Chordata > Actinopteri > Kurtiformes > Apogonidae > Sphaeramia > Sphaeramia orbicularis. Next base: position 11,832,223 of record NC_043967.1, on the reverse strand, counting down.
AGCTCTGCTGGACATTCAGAGGACACTGGTCCAGTCCCTGGAAAAGACGCCTACTTGGTTCGACAAGGTCACTGAGCATTTTCTTAAAAAGGAACGGAGGGCCAAATGTATGTTTAAAAAACTTGACAGTTATTTTTATTGTATTTATTTTTTTGATGTAAACTGACAATGAGCTTCCCCTGTCTGAAAGATGAGCAGCCGCCACTGCTGTAGGGTTATTATGTGTACTGGGGACATTACTTGGGGATGTTGCAGAGACTAAAGTCAAAACCTGTTTTTCAAGGTCTTGTCTCGATATCACCCATATTTTTACGTGGTCTTGTGTCAGTCTGAGACAAGGTTATAAAAGTTTGGGATTTTTCATTATAGTTTAATTTTATTTAGTTTTGACTTTTTTTTCTCTAATTCAGTTAGTTTTAATGAGTTTTTACAGCAGATTTCCTAGTTTTTGTTAGTTTTCATTATTTTCTAAATGCTTCATTTTAATTAGTTTTAGTTTCTTTATATCTTTTCTCTTCTTCTCCGTCGTATTCAAATAAATCCCAGACAGGACTCTGCTGCTTTCTCCCAACTTCAGTCTCCATGTTTCCAGGTAGAGTGGGGACCAGAAGACGACTGGAAACCACAAGTGACGAGAAGTGATGGACAGTTAAATATCATACGGTGCCAGCAGCTAAAATTGCTTGAGGGAAATAAATTGATTACATTGACAAAGACGAAAACTAAGGGAATTTTATCCATAATTTTTATATGTTTTAGTTAGTTTTGTAAGCACACAATACAGTTTCAGTTTGTTATCATTTTTTACTTTTAATTAATGTTTTTATTTCTTTATTTTATTTCAGTTAGTTTCAGTTTCTGTTTTTACAATTCTAGTTTTCGTCATTTCATTAGTTTCCGTTAATGATAATAACCTTGGTCTGAGACAAAGAGGACTGAAGAGGATACTTCAAGGATATAACCGCTGGTATAATACACTGCTTGTTTCCTTCTGAAGTGACCAAAAAAAATTTGACTCATTTCTAATTTCAAATGTTTGTAGATGAAGTTGTTGCTGTCCATGCAAATCCTTTGGAATAAAATATGCCCATGTAGACCATGAAAAGCTCACATCTAGCAACAGGACCTCAACAAAGGGCTGTTCTAGCAGACAGCTGGGTCATGTCAAACTTTTATTAGCACTTAGGATCAAGGAAAAGTCATGAAAGTGAAGCTAACAACATGAGCCAACTAACTTTAACTTTAAAGGTGGGGTGTGAGATGTTTTCCTGCAGCATTTTTTTTTTACTATATTACTTAAAATCCCTTTCATACCCCGATTACAACCAATTAATTAAATGCTCTAACACAATTTTTTTTTTTTTTAATTGTCACCTGTTGAATGGATAAGACTAAAAAAACACCATCCAATCATTTTAATTTATTTGTGGATGGTTGTTGTACTTAACCTGCCTCTTGTGTTAGCTTTCTGTTACCATGTTTTATGTTAAGGGTCGGTTTTGACCCATGTCTTAAATCAGCTGTAAAATACATTAAAAACAATTATCTATCATCCAATTAGTTTCTCATCTAATGGTTACCTTGTTAAACTTCCTTATCCATAAAAATACTGGTTTTAATATTTTTGGTGTGAGCCTCTGGGCCTTTTTTTTTTTTGTCAGTATACCCCTCAATGTGCTGTCTGCAATTCACCAACTCTGTACTGACCTGACCTCACATGTGTGGACATGCACGTCTGCGTTTGTTTTGTTTTTGTGCACGTAAACTGGATAACAAGACAAAATGAGAATCCCCAAAAGCTCACATGATTGTTAGAGGAGCTGGATGTCAGTGTGTTGGCTGACAGTGCACTTATGAGTTCAGTTTTGGCTCTAGTTATTACTTTAATACACAGGGTGTCCCAAAAAAAATGTATACACACTTTTAATAACTATAAACTAGGTGTTTATTAAAATTCATTTAATTTTCCAAATGTAATAGTATTTATAAACATCATTTTATTGTTTTGTCACCTCCTGTTCTCAAACTGACGTCTGTTCTGGTCCAGACGCTGCTGACAACGCCAAGCAATGGAATCGCACACATCACCAAACTGTATCCTTGGTATTTGTGTGCATTCACGTTCAATGGCTGCTCTTAATTCAGCGACTGTTGCAGGTCTCATAGTGTAGACTTTGTCTTTTAGGTATCCCCATAAAAAAAAAAAAAAGTCTAGTGGTGTGAGGTCTGGTGAACGCGGAGGGTACCCCTCCGTCCAATCCACGTGTTTGATAAGTTCACCAGACCTCACACCACTAGACTTTTTTTATGGGGATACCTAAATTAGTACAATTATTACAATAATTATTACAATTACAATTATTTAAAGTGTGTATACATTTTTGGGACACCCTGTATCTAATCTAATCTAATCTATAATATAATATAATATAATATAATATAATATAATATAATATAATATAATATAAATATAATATAATATAATATAATTTTTTAGAACTGGGTCAAAACCGACCCTAACGACACAAAGGTCATAATTTCAACCAGAGCATTTCACAATTTAGTGCCATTTTGTATTTTATTTTTTTATTTTCTTGAAATAAGTCAAAAAACCTTGATGAAATAAACAAATTTGCTATGGTTCATTTATGCATTTAAAACCTAAAATGGGTCAGTGCTGACCCTAACACAAGGGGAAGGTTAAATAGGCATCCATTTCTTTAAATTACATCTCAGCAGAATATGATAAAACAGTAAAATTTTAATGTCTGTTTTTTTAATGATATACAGATGTAGTTATAAATATGCTTTTTTTTTTCTTTTTTTCTTTCTGTTTTTTAATGTTTTAGTTTTAATTAATGTCTGTTTTTTAATGCTAACATCAGCCTGCCCAGGGACTACAGGTGGAAATTAGCACTAGTGCTAGAACCTGGTACACTACATCTGTCCTGTTTAAGGTTAATGCATATTGTGCATGGTCCCTGTCTAAATAAATAAAATGAAATGAAAATGAAATTTACACTTGGGTAATTTCTTACACTGTGTTACAATTGTCCTATAGTATGAATGTAATAAATCTAAATGTTTGGACTAATCTACAGTAGACATACAGTACAATATGAGCAGGATTTATGACCATTTGTTCCCACTTCTGCAGGGATTTTGTAACGGTTTTGGGCAATGTTTTGTTTGTGTCTCAGCATTTTCATATACAGGCAGTGATGGGGGGAGGGGGGGGGGGTTGTTAAAAGCTGTATTATTAATGAGAGAACACAGTAATATGTTATTGATCTAAAACAATCATGCAAGCTGAAGAGGAAAAAAGAAAGTAACTCCAGAACTTAAAATTGAATCTATCGTTTTACTATCTATCTTCTCTGCCGGTATCCAAATATTCCATCAGGCATTTCCATTGCTGCAAGTTGCCGTACAGTAATTTTGAGCAGCGCCATACAGCAGCATGCTCTGAACTTGACAGAGGATTGTACGAATCATGAAGTACGGAAGCGATGTTTGCATATTTGTAAATCAGGATTAGAGGCCAATCTCGGAGAAGGTTGATTGAATCGGGCCGTCCGTCTTCCTCCCGTCCTAAGCCCCTTGGCGCTTTCAGGAGAGGAGAGATAAAGGGATTTGGGCTCTCTGAGATTTGCAGTGAGACTTCTTATACACCCCCCACCTCCACCTCCCGCCCCCAGCTGCTGAGCAGATTGTTTTCAACCAAGGCCTCAAGGCAAGTGCTAACAATACGTTTCTCATATTTATGCTTTCAATACCTCTGACATGGCTTTTTTAACTGAATGTTGCCATGTCGCTGGTATGATATAATGTTTGAACATCCAGCCAGTTTGGGTCCTTATGCAAAAACATGGCAAATCTGCATTCTGAGATAATGTTCAACATTCCTGAAAATTGAACATTTGTGTCAGAAGGTGCCATCTATTTCAGTATAACATCATTTTAACCAGATATGTGTTGTGGCTGCGTTTCCGTGAGACCAAACAGACTGTCATATCTCCTCTCCACTCAGCAGACATTTCCTTGCAGAATCCAAATGAATCCACTACTTTGCTTTTCCTGTCATGTGGAGCACAAACATTGTCAGGAAAGTAGCTATGAGAGCTAATTTAACACAGATAATATTCTTCATCTATCCGGAAATGACTAGGCCCAAAATAAGCAATGTAGGCTGATTATGTAAACATTAATTTCCATCACAACAGAAGTAACATCTGCTCTCATTTGTTTTTCTGCTGCACAAGTGGAAGAGAGCATTATTTATTCATTAGTCAAAAATGAAAGGTTGAATTAAACTTCACTCGTATCTCCAAAATAGTAATCTTGGAATATCAAGATAAAGGTGGAAAAATACTATTTCAATCAGCTACAGGAGGAGAGATATAATCCAATTGGCCGGTGCTCACTTAACCCATAAAGACCCAAAAAACCACTGATGACATTTCCGGATGTTCATATTTTTTGTGAAAAGCCAGTCTGTAAATGGAAACATTTTTGTGTAATTTTACTTTTTTGACACTAAAACAAAAAGAAATTATTTGCTTTTTTACATTATTTATAGCTCATTATGACAGTATTTTGCTGGTCTGACCCACTTTAGATTGAACATCCTTGATTGTTAAAATCTTCAGTGTAATTTTTACATTTCACAAATTCATCCCAGGGGCAGGATTGGATCCTTTGGCGAGCCGGTTTTGGTCCCCGGGCCGCATGTTTGACACCTGTGTTTTAGTGTCTGCAGCACTCTTTTCTTACAGCGCATTTCCATATTTGCAGCACTTTACTGTTTTTGCAGCGTTTTCCTCTAGCATTTGTTGTCTTATATGCAGCACGTTTTTTTAATATGCAAGATGTTTCTGTATATGGATTGTATTGTTTATTTCTGTCAGCCAATGTAACTTTTTCTTCATTTTTCTCTGATTCTGATATTATTACAATTAACTTTAATCAGAGCTATAATGAACATCTACATGATCAGTAAATTAAATCTGGGAAAAAAAACAGATTTTTATTGAAGAAACACAAAATGCAGAGGGTAATATTGTAATAAATGGTGATAAATCACTTAAGAAAGATTAAACAGAGACAAAAATAGCACTGGGTCTTTATGGGTTAAATCATATCAGCATCATCTAAACCAGGGGTGTCAAACTCATTTCAGTTCACGGGCCACACACAGCCGAATATGTTATAAAGTGGGCCGGACCAGTAAAATAATGTAAATAATAAGATAAGAACTTAGAAATAATATCAACTCCAAAGTTTTCTCTATGTTTTTGAGTGAAAAAAGTAAAATTTCGTAATTAAAATGTTTACATCTACGAACCGTACTTGAACGTAACATGAACAAATATGAACAACCTAAAAATTCATTAGTAAAATAAGTGTAATTTTAACAACATTACACCTCAGTTTATCATTTATAAATGTGTATCACAACTTACAGATTACAGTGGATCTACAAATACACAAAACATGTCGTAACAGGCAGAATATTGTTAAAATCCTCCATACTTCTCTTACGACATTTCAGGTTGTTCATATTTTTTGTGAAAAGCCAGTCTGTAAATGGAAACATTTTTGTGTAATTTTACTTTTTTGACACTAAAACAAAAAGAAATAATTTGCTTTTTTACATTATTTATAGCTTATTATGATAGTATTTTGCTGGTCTGACCCACTTAAAGGCAGCCTTACACTGTGCGAGTTTAGAGACGATTTCTCACTCGTGCGACTCTTTCTGGGATCGGGCCCGATGTGCCTCTAATCGTGTGTCGTGCGTCGTGCAGTGTACATGGGGTAAAGAGAAGCGATTAGCACCTCATGACCACCTCACGACCAGCAATCGTGTATTCGCAAGGAAAACGGAGCTGTTTGAAATCCTGCTCGCTCCTCGTGAGGGTATCGTACTGTCAAAGCAGTGCCACGAACCGATGGGCCTCAAATTCTCACACTGTGCATGCGCGAACACGGACGCGTACAGTAGCGTACAAGCTGACAGTAGCTGGCTGTTGTCCTAGTGCAGTTTAGCTGTTACAGTTTACCTCTAGTTCCCGTTGTAGGATGACAGCCCATACTGTCCACGTCTGGACAAACAATACCTGCACCAAACACGTCATTGTCTTTTCTTCTTTTTTGATTCCTCACAGATAATGGCACATATTACCAAAGCAGCTCGTTGGTTTTTGTTTAGCACTACCATTTCATGGCTCACACCAATACACAATCGTCTATGCACTTTTACGGATTCCTTGGTATTTTAACGTTGTATTTCCGGATACAACACTTGAACGTGTGGTGCGTCCTGTGGTGTATGGTCCTACAGTGTGAGCAGTCAGGTCGCATACGAGCATCGGTCCGTGCAGTGTGAGAACATGAATTGTGAGCCTGACTGTACGACTGATTCGCACAGTTTGAGATGGAGCTGCGTGCAACGATCGAAATAATCGCACAGCGTATGGCCGCCTTTAGATTGAACGTCCTTGATTACACTGGGTTACAAAAAAATGTTTTTTGCAAGTTGTCTAGGTTTTTTCAACTGAATTAGGACCATTTTGCACCGCTAAATCCAAAAATGACATCTGTTTTTCTCAATCAGGTCAGGTTTTTTTGCTAATTTGATTTTGAAAAATTTGATCTCTTCACAAAATTGATTACATTTTTGTGACTTTATCAGTTGATTTTTTTATATAGTTCTCACCCAAAATAGGTTTTAAGACAAAAAAAATCATTTTCTAACAGGATTCCTGTTAGGTACAATGGTGTATTCACCGCAGATGTAGCAGAATACGTCAGGCTTATTTTTGCAACATCTTCTAGTTGAAGCCATTTCATTCACCTGTAATATTAAAAAACACTATTAACCATAAATTGGCAAAAGTAAAATCTTTAGAACTCGCTTATTGCAAGAAATATGAAAGAATTTTGTATCATATGATGTGAAAATGCCCATAAATGTAAGCAAAAATGTTAGAAAGCCAATATGTAGCATAGTTCAGAAAGTTGACCTGATTGAGCAAAATTAATGTGATTTTTGGATTCAGCACACCAAAATTATCCTAAATCAGCTCAAAAAACTTAAACAATAAATTTGTTTTTTACCAGTGAATATCTGCAGTGTAAATTTTACATTTCACAAATTCATCCCAGGGGCCGGATTGGACCCTTTGGCGGGCCGGTTTTGGCCCCCGGGCCACATGTTTGACACCTGTGATCTAAAAGATAAAACACCAGTATTTTTCAGCGCAGTGTGTTGTGTTGTACACTTTCCCTGAACTTGAAAGTGCCACAAGCTGACAACACATAAACAGTATTACAGATGTTATATCCACTAACAAACATGGGGGTCATAAATGTAGTATCCACTGACCTCTGAGAACCTCTGAACATCCTGTGTGAGGGTCCCCACGCGGCTCCAGTTGTAGTAGTTGAGGAACTTCACCACCGCCGGGTTTACGGCGTTGTCCGACGGGACCGTGCGGAAGAAGTTGGGGTACTTTTTCTTGTCTGCCAGTACTGGAGTTGTGGCTGCAAATGACAGCTGGAACGACAAGAGACAAACAAATACAGTCAGTCCTGCTGTTAGGGTGGGCATCGTAACACTCATAGTTTATGTACAGGGTGTCCCATAAGTCTCCATACATAGGAAAAATAAACGTTTCTTGACATACACCATTTTTATTTATATAATATGCTCTATATGGCTGCCATTTTGTGGGGAACACATTTCAATGCGTGTCCTCCACTGCTGAAGAACTATAAAGAAGGAATATAAAGAAATACATGTTAGAACCATATATGTATGGAATGTATTATGTCTCCTATGTATGGAGACTTATGGGATATCCTGTAGATCCAGTCACACTATCTCTAACCTTGGCCTTTTGTCATTTTATAGCTTAACCCTTTGGAGTCCACGGTCACAGCCCTGTGACTCAATCACATGACATTTTTAACATGTCGAAACGTCAGAAATCGGTCACGTAGACAACAGGGGACAATTGCATTCAAAAGTGTGGACTTAAAACACTCTCCCACTTTTTATTTGATGCTGATAGAGCATATACAAGCAGAGATCTGATGTTTAAAACAGGAGCAAACAAACGTGAATAAAAGTATGAAAATGAGGTGGGGGGGTGTTATAATTCTGACAATATTTTCATCATTTTTTGTCCTTTTTCAACAGGGTGAATGACCCATACCTGAACCAGATATGGAAACCAGGACGACCGGGGGGGTGAGTGGGTGGAGGGGGGAGAAAACCGTAGAAAACGCCTATTTAAAGATCTGATGTTATGTCAAATATTTGAGTATAGTTTTAATTTATTACAATTTTAATTTTATATACCTAATATTTGGAACCAATATTCACTTTTAAAATGTTTGCATTTTTGTGTTATTTATGCAAAAAATTATTTATAATTTTTTATTTATAAATTTTTCAAATCAGATTTTATATTTTTTGTGTGTTTTTTGTCCTTTTGTGTTGATATAGTAGGTTAAAGTGAAAAAATAATAGGCAGATGAAATAGATGAAGTTGTGCTGAAAAAAAAGATACCAAACATGGGTATAGTAAACATTTCTTTATGTAGTATATAAAGACAAAATCAAGAGTACTCAAAAATGGACAAAATAGGCTCAGACCACTAAAGGTTAAATCACTGCAGTACAGATGTGAAAACATGCAAGTATATAGAACTGGAGTGTGAACTAAAGCATCAATGGACTGATATAATGTTACTGACTAATTACTTATGGAGAGTGATAACAGATATTAGGAAGTGATAACATTTGTAGCAGAATTTGAAATCTCAAAGTCAAATTTTAAAATAACTTGACTATTAAATTAATGTTGAATCTAATTAACTTGTTCTACCTCCCAGTACTTTAATCAAATGTGCAATAATTTGTTTTATCTCCCAGTACTTTTATTATTTTATTTTTTTTCCTGATACAGTACTCTATTTTACAAGTGTGTATTTGTGTCTGTCTGTGCAATAACAGTTTTTATATGTTTTAACTGTGTTTATATTTTGTTTATGTTTTTGTTCATCTTTTTTTTTTTTGATTCTGTGACTCAGGGAAACGCACAAGAATTCCAGTGTACCTATACTGTGATGTATCTGTGCAAATGGTAAATAAAGTCTATTCTATTCTATTCTATTCTATTCTATTCTATTCTATTCTATTCTATTCTATTCTATTCTATTCTATTCTATTCTAATTAAAAAAGGAAAATCATTAGCTTCATTGCATAATTGTCTAAGACATATATTTGGCCAAATTGTGTTATTTATGTAACTTTACTCTGTTAACATTGCTACTTCATTTTTCATCATTGGCTATGGCCTGAAAAAATATGACTTAGGTAATTATGCTACGAGGCAAGCAAAATTGATTGATTGATTGAAATCTGTATTTCAAACATGTAGACAGTAAAATCAAAACAAAATTCAATCAACAAAATATCAGTACTGGTACATAAAAGGTTGATGAGTGAACAAAAGAGAAAAAAAAATACAATAATAAAATAAATAAAATAAATGAAATGAAATTATACATGCTTGAAAAGGAGTAGGAAGAAGTAAAAACTTATACATTCCTATCCCCAATCTCTGTTCCTTATGATCACTATATAGCAATTATTATTTTACACAAATATCAATATAATAATGTTTTTGTTTGTTTTTTAGTTTTTATTAATATCTAGTATTAATATCTGGTAGGATAATTTGTAAATGGGTATTATTATATTAGTGTATATAGGAAAAAGGATGTGTGATATTGTTATATTAATATTATAGTTATCATTATTATTATTATTATTATTATTATTAGTAGTAGTAGTAGTAGTAGTAGTAATAATAATAATAATAATAATAATAATAATAATAATAACAACTATGATATTTTATTATTATTATTATTATTATTATTATTATTATTATTATTATTATTATTATTATCGTTGTTGTTGTTGTAATTAATACTACTACTACTACTACTACCACTAATAATAATAATAATAATAATAATAATAACAATAATATTAATATAACAATATCACACATCCTTTTTCCTATATACACTAATATAATAACATCCATTTACAAATTATCCTACCAGATATTAATACTAGACATTAATAAAAACTAAAAAACAAAAACACATATACATATATAATATAAATATCTATAATATTCTAAATTGTCCTATATAGTAATATAGTAATAATATATTCATATTTAACCCTTTCATGCATGAACTATGAGAACCTTGGTCAAAAAAATTTTCTTGAATGTTTTTATTCCTCTTTGGGCATGAAAAAAAAATGGAATTAAGTTTTTTTTTTTTTTTTTTCATTGAGTTACAAAAATATCCGTGCAGTAAATTTTTGAAGTAAAGAAACGTGTTTAAATCCCAATATCAGGAAGTGATATGAAAACTATGACATAAAAACATTTTTAATGCTGCTAATCTGATGTTTTCTCACATTTTACTCATTTCATGGCGATAATATGCAAAAAAAAAAAAAAAGTCTAACAATTAACAACTGATTTACAAATGTTAGTGCAGATCAGGTTTATCAAGAGCAGCAAAGTTACAGTAATGGTCTGAATGTCAGTGTATGGGATGATGCATACACGTCCACTGTGTTGGCTGATATGGAACTAAAACAACAAAACCCATAAATATACAACAGTTTAGAGTAACTGTCCACTGTAGTGACTACTATGCATGAAAGGGTTAAACTAGATATTATGAACACATACGTGGCAAAGCCCCACTATGAAAAACAAATGGATTTCCCCCCCCCCATGCTCTTTCCTCTCAGTATTTTTTAAAAATCATTTGTTTGTGTTTGTTTTTAAACTGTCTGATGTTTGGATTAAAATTAAAAATACTTCAAAAACACTTTGTCGTTTCCATTTGAAATATCTGTAAGCGACGCCTTCTATGTGGAACTGGAAATATGTAGAACACTTGTTTCCGTCCACATGACCTTTCAAGGTTACTTTAGCAGTTTGTGTTAGAGCATGTGTGTATTTGAGTGTTACTGTGTGGACATATGAAGCCTCTTGTTTTTGCCCATTTGCATATGTTTTGATAGTGGGAGAAAAGCGGATTAGGAATATAATTCATCTTCAGGCTGGCACGTTAAAAGTGTTTCCGTTCTCTACACGCAGACACTTTTCATCAGATTCCTCACACACTTTCCCCAGACTAAAAGATGCTGAACTTCAAATGGTAATTGCTATTTTACACACACCTGTTATTCAATTTCACCACTGCAACATAAGCACATTTAAGCACAGCCGCTGTAAAGTAATTCATGCTCACAGAGGAGGAAAAATTTAAATGGAAAAGTGTTTCTCTCGCGTGTTAACAGAGTAATGAACTAAATATGATGCAGCAAGCAGAAAATCTGCAGCATGCAATATGGTAGAAAGTGAAGGTCCACCAGGAGAGAAATGTCCAGCTGAGGAGCACGATGGGGAAGGAAATGCACAGAGAGATGGGAAATAAGTGACAAGACATCACCTTTAACCCTTTATCGGGCAAGTGACTATTTTTGGTCATTTCTGCTCACATTACAAGACAGTGACAGCAACAATCTGAGGTCCAATGTGGTCTACAGGGTCTGTAAGAATCCATGTATCATTCGCTCATTCGTTTTTCAATTTAAAACCAAAAATCAAAAAACAAAAATACCACTAGTTTTTTTGTTTTTCATTTTCAAAACCACAATGAAAAATAAATAACGGTTCGTTTTTCCATTTCCCGATTTTGTGCTCAAATGAAAAATGGAAAAAACGGATAACGACTGTTTCATCCGATTTTGCTATTTTCAGTATAGTTCAGTTATCTGCCCCGGAAGTAGTCATTACAAGGGAAAAAATAAACAAATGGAATTTTCTGAAGTAACGAGCTACTGTTTTCTGATAAAATTTAATTCAGCTTAATTAATTTAGAAAAACAGAGCCGAATTAATTTTTTGTGTCAATGCAATACGCTTCCATAAGTATCAAACAGCTGCTTAATTATCGCAAAATATTCCTCCAGCCCGGCCATGAGTCCGTTTGTTTATTTTTTTCCCTAAATTTAACTTATTAAATGTATTACAATTTTGATTTTTTGTACCTAATATTTGGAACCAATATTCACTTTTAAAGTCTCTGTAAAGGTTCATTAAGCATCTGTGTGTTATTTATGCGATAAATTATAAACATTTTTCAAATCAGATTTTATGTTTTTTTGTGTGTGTTTTCTGGCCTTTTATATTGACATAGTAGGTTTAAGTGAAAACAATAATAGGCAATTGACATAAATGAAGTTGTGCTGAAAAAACAGATCCCAAACATGGGTATAGTAAACATTTGTTTATTTAGTATATAAAGGCAAAATCAGAAGGAATGAAAAACGGACAAAATAGACTCAGACCACTAAGGGTTAATATTTGAATGACTCTGCCAAGAGGAAGTACATTGTGCCAATTATTTTATTTTATTATTATAATTTTTTTTTTTTTCCAAAATACACTGAAAACACTGAAATAATTATTTCAGTGCGTGTATTAGTACTTTTTGAACATTTTGAGCACAGTTTCAACAATACCGTGATAATAATGATAACCGTGATATGAAATTTTCATATCGTTACATCCCTAGGCCCACCAAAGGGTCCGATCCGGTCCGTGGGGCAGATGTTTGAGACCAGTGCTCTAATTGGTGATCTGTGCATATTCTCCAATCTAAAATATCTACGCAAGTTTCATCTCTCATTTTAACACACACACACACACACACACACACACACACACACACACACACACACACACACACCATCATCACCACTCAGAGTGGTCTTCATTTCCACCCATCCCACCTATCATTTGTCATTTCTATGCTAATCAAGCTTTGCTCTCTCTCCTTCACTTTGTAGGACATTTTCAACAATAGGTCAGTAATTTTCTCCAGGGGCAAAAATAGCTGTAATTAACTTTTGCATTAAGATGAGATTGAGGAAGTCTGTACTGTATACCGTTCAGTGGAACAGCCAGCTTCCACTCTAACTAATATCACCCACTTCATTGTATAATAACACTCTATATGTGTAGCTGAGGTAATATTTTTATGTAATAAATGTCTCTATATAGACCACAATTTTGGACAAATGGCCCTGATTTGATTGTGTGTCACTTCCTACTGATTACAGAAGATTACTTTTCAGTTATTATAGGTCAAAGCTGGAAAAAATTGCTGTTAACATGAGTTTCTAAATCTCATTAAACATTCTCAGAACCACAATAATTTGATGACCTTGTTACCTGTTCACCTAACTTAACGAGGTGTTTCTGTTACACTAGTTATGAAAGTGATAATTACATTATACTCCTACTGTAACAAGCAGCTTCTGATTATTGTTTTGTCCAATAAACAGAACTGAAAACTTGACTCAGTGGAAGAGTAAGAGGCCATATGCATCTGTCAAACAGCATCAGTGCCTTTAATTAGCCTTAAAATCTTATCAGTCACCTGGGTTAGTCCACCTGAGTTCACCCGATGAGTTAAGCCCCACCTCCTCCAGTTTGGAAGAAATTTGGTGTATGAGTAATTCATTGCCAGAAAAGCCACAATTCAAAATTTTAACTTTATTGGACCAACATTTACAAGATATGGCAATTTCATTTTTGCACTTTTTTGCAAAAAAGGCCATGGCAGCCTAATTAGGGGCTCGGGGCCCTAGTTTCAAATTGCTGTAACTCAGCAACCACTGGTGCAGCCGTTTGGACAGTTAAAAAACAAGACGAAGAGACATCTAGTGGTCATAAGACTGAGACAGTTGTGACATTTTCATTGACTTTTGGTTTGTGATTGACAATATTTCTTGGAATACATCAACTTGAGAAGTATACAGAAAGGACACTGAGTGGATCTCTGAAGGAATGGACATGTCAGTTTCTACATGGTATTGCATGAAAATAAAAAAGAAAACCCTTCCAATTTTTTAATGTGTTGTAGGTGACACATAGGGCTACATTTTTCAAAATGGTGTTAAAGAGGTTGGCCATGTCCCACAGTATCAATTTCAAGGTCAAAAAATATAAATCAAAAGGTTATCCACCTCAAAAGTACCCAAATGTACAAAATAATGCTAGATTTAGATTCTCTATGCTCTCCCCTTTACAGAAATACCTTGCTTTTTAAAATTGGACCAGTGGTTCCGGAGTTACAGCAATTTAAAATTAGACTGCCACGGCCTTTTTCAGAAAAAAGTGAAAAATGAAAATAAAATCTTGAAAGCTGTTGGTCCGATATAGGTAAAATTTGAAATTTTGGGTTTTCTGGCAATGAATTACCTATATACCAAATTCCATAAAAACTGGGTGATCTGAGACGGACTGACCCACCTATTAGAGGGTTGAAATAAAGCAAACAAGACCATACTGACGCACAGAAAAAATGTACAATATTTACAGAGAACGTCACTGTGTGTCTATAGCCCCTTTTACACAGCACTTCTGTTCCTGGAATATTCCACCTTTATTCCGGAACAACGTCTGTATTGGATCATTTGGTCCCACCTCTGTAACGCCTCTGGAGGTAGTAACAGAGCTGTGATAAAGGTGGAATCATGATTCTGGGACGCTATGTAAAAGGAACACCTCTTGTTCTGCAGCCAAGGTGTGTCGTTTCGGCGACGTATTGTGTGTGCGACCCCCACTCCGGGGGGATGTAAAAGTGAGCGTGGGCCGTGTACAGTAAACAAACATATCAACGTGACCAGAAAGATGTCGAACTGGGGAGACGCTGAGATCTGTGAGCTGTTGTCACTTCGGGTGGAGGACTCTATCCATGCTAACATTTGTGGAACGGTGAAACGGTGGGCCAACTCTGGAAAGGTTAGCAACGCCGCTATGCTCAGGGTATTTCTGACATGCGAGTTATATGTCACACTATGCGCTGCGTCACTGCCCCTTAGATTCCGGAACGCAGGTCCACTGTGTAACAGTCCAGCCTGTCTCACCTCTGTTCCTCCTCTGGCTTGGTTGTGGAAATCAGTCAATGGTGGAAAAAAGGTGGGATCACCATCTCACCTTTTTTCCAGGATCTCTGTGTAAAAGTGGCTAATGATAGCTAAGGCTTTTTGGAGCAGTATCTAGTGGCCTTCAGTGGTATCACACTTGAAGATACTTGGCTTCACTTTGGAGCTTTAGTCGTAATGATCTAGGAGCAGAAGAAGTCTGCTACTGTTAGGAATTGTCATAAATGTTCATCATCTCCAATGGGATTGCTGGGGATGGTACGTTGTTGTTGTTATGGAGAATTTACCTGCTTTGGTGGAGGTTTATACTTTCTCAGTTGTAATAAGTGCATTTACATCCTTTGGTCATTTTCAGTGTGTGCTTTTTCCAAATCACAATAAGCGATAACTGCATGAACATGGTTTGGCCTGTTTTATCATTGCAGACATGCCTATATTTCTAGGAGGGGCCTGTAAGGTACTGCATGTTGTGGCACACAGGCTCTGAGGCTACCTAACAGCTGAACTGAGATAATAAGGCACTGCGCTCTATTTTCAATGTCCTATCTCTGTTAATTTAATGAGCGATATGAATCAGTGCAGGGTTAATTACATACTTTGTAGAGATTAAGCAGAACTTGTGATTCATGATAGCGATCAACACAAGGATATTATAATTCTGACTGAGACCAAGAGGTATGCCTGTAGATTTCCTTAAAGTGTACTAAAGCCTTGAGGAGTTCAAGCACCTCCTAACTTTAAGAATGACTGTGATCTTCTCATTAAGCTTCTATCAACTTCCAGACATCTTTTCTACTCATTAATCATGGTGCTGCTTGTATAATTGGACATTCATCCAAAACCTGATTAACTCTGAAAATGTACTGTAACATGGGTGCAAAGATAGAAACTGAAACACATAATTACACAAATATAAAAAAGATCAGAGGAAAGTCATTTAGACAGCAGGACTGACATTCCCTCGACACTAGAATGTCGTTGAAATGTTCTAAGCCACGACAGTACAATGCGCTTGTTAAACATCAAATGAAACATTTATCTTCTTTGCTCTGTAAAAAAAAGGCAGCAGATTTGAGGTCATTTATATATAGAGCATGTCAGCTGGAAGATGTATCCAAATTTCTTACCTATTTCAAAACTACATCATATATTTAATAGATTTCAGCAGAACCTAAATCTACAAGTCTTCACCCAACCAGTGGGAAACCACTTTCTACACCCGACCATAGGGTCTGTGTTCACAGATCAACCAGAGGGGCTTGCAAGCACATGGATTACAGCCATCAGTTAAAGCAGGAAGAAAGGCCTTTATCTCACTACCACTGCTAAATCCAAAATCACCCACCAGTCTTAGAGGGCTTCAAGGGGTCTTTCTAGTGTTGCCTTAATCTCCATTTAGCTAAAGCTGTTTGCTACACCCACACTGGGAGATTCTCCGATGGATCTCTAATAAGAGCTACTGATTTTCTCAAACCAAACTGATCGGACCAGCCCTCTTTCAACCACCTTGAAGAGGTTTTTTCTGATGAGAAAAAGGAAGGATATAAAAATAGGACCAAAATGTGCAGATGAGATGAATTAAAAGATTGTAGAGAGCAAATATTTCTAGTTGTCATTTGGTTTTCTGTTGGGTGTAAAATAATTGGTTGATTTCACAGTGTCATGAGCAAATGTACACTGTGACCTTTGGTTATTACTGGTTCATAAAGTCAGCTAAAGGTTGGCCATAAAAAAAAACAAAAAAAAAAACACAAAGCATATGGTTATCAGTCAGCCATGAGGAATCTATAAACCCTTCAGTGAACTATGGGCTGTTGGTGTGTTTTAGTGACATAAACATTAAACGTAAAACATTTAGATTTGTCTAAATAGTTTTGTATCATCTACTTATATTCACACATAACACAAAAAAGAAAGAAAACAGAGTAATCAAGGCATAGTATTCAATTTTTAATTTATGTAGTCTGTCAGGAAAGGTCAGGTGGTGGGTGACCCTTCAGGGTCACTGAATCTGAGGTCATCAAATGCATTACTGTAGTGCTTGCTATACAGAATCTGATGTGTGTGTGTGTGTGTGTGTATATGTATATAAATATATATATATATATATATATATATATATATATATATATATATATATATATATATATATATATATATATATTTATTTATTTATTTATTTATTTATTTATTTTTCACTAATCAAACTATTTGGTGATTGATGATTAATACATGAAAGGGTACAGCATTATTGGAAATCCACCGTGTCTTTTCAGTCCAGCTGGTCCCTTTTCTGTAAATTATGATGAACCATTAAAAGCAGAAAGTAAAATTTGAGTATTAACATCCAGTTAATGACATTAGTTCCATCTGTTTGATCTCAGATATAAAAATGTAGGACAGCTACAGAATTAAGTAGTATTTCCACTTGACTACTGAATCCAGGTCAGCTGTTGTGAGGCTGTAGAAGTGGCAAAGATAAAACACTTGATCTGCTTCCCTGATATCCCCACAAAGACAATCCAAGTAAACTCAACATATGGTTGAGACAATATATTGAGACAGATGAGATGAGAGGGAGCTCCGATGTATTATTTAAGGAATAGGCTAATCTTTATCTACCACCAAAGAGCCTTTTTCAGAGGAAAAGCCAAGAATAGTTCTATGATATCACACATCTGAAAGTAGTGGCTTATGTAAGAGGGTTTTAAAGAGGACCAGCCCAAATAGGATGGTGGAGAGCTCCACACCAGTGTCAGAATTACACATGCCATGTGCACATACACATAGAGATCAGGTTAAGGCACAGGATTCACACTCTGTCTAACCACAACTCTCTGAATCACACAGACTAAAGCAGTCTGCCTCTGCCAGGGCAATTAAAACTGTGGACAGTGGCTCTGGGTGTCTTCTTCCTTCCACTTAAACAGGGTTACAAGGCGTCTGAGGAGCTTTCTGGCCCCGCGGGAACTCACCATTTTTGCAGAATAGTGGCGATACCATTATAATAGTGATGTATTTAGGCGGTGTGTACACACAGCTATAAAGATATGATATTTAAGAGCTTTCTGCTTCTCACTTTGGGCTTAATGAGGTCTCAGATGAAACCATCTTAAACACATTTTCACCAGTAACAAGTTGCTTATTGGCATTCATATTAGCAACGTAGTACTGGGTCTTTATCCACCATTAAGGATCATTTTGCCTTAATCTGTATGATCATAACTACTAGGATATTATTGAGCAGTTTTCCTTCAATAACCTCCAACTTACTTCCCTCTGAGAGTTAAACACGGAAGTTCTCGTATCTGAATCATATGTTTTTCTCAATATGGACATTATAAGGTGTGAGTACCACAAGAGTAGCCAATAGCATAAAGGCCTAATCCTAATCCCCACCCTAATCCCTCATCACCAAACGTTCATGTGATGTTACTTTGATGACACAATGACATGCTTCACACTACTGGAAATGTGTATTATTTCATTTTCCTTTTTTCACTTCCTCCACAGCTAAATCTGTGGCTGACTGGAGGATGAGCAGCCATTGACAAGTAATTAATTTACTCTTTTTTTGTGAGAACAGCATCATTAATCACAAATTTAATGAAATGTATCAGGAAAAAAACAGACGCAAAGTATGGCATATGCTTTTGTCCCCCTGATTTGATGTGTTTTATGTTCCATCTGACATTGTTGTTGTCACGCACATTTAGGTCTACCACTGCCCCTGGTTTATACTTTATTTTAAGCAATTCCTTCAGTAAACCTGTTTTCCGTCACAAAACACCATGGTCTGGCATTCAATGTAGATCGGTGTTGAAGTGGCAATGAAGGTCTAAAAACGTCTGTGAGGAAGTCTTCATTTACCTGAAGATTTGACCTTTAACCCTCAGGAACAGACCTGGAACATCTATGACTGTATGAGCATGAAGACTGGGATTGGGTTTTAATACATATGATCTATTCTTATGAAACAAATCACAAAATTAGAAGTGTTAACAGTGTTCACTGAAGTGATTTTGGTTATTATCAAGAAAACATGGAAAATGGATAGATATCAGCTCTGAAATTAAACTCTTATGAGCTATTTTTGTTGTCATTATATTTGTCCAAACAAATGTACATCTAGTTGTACCAGGCATTAAAATGAACAAGAAATTGAAGAAAACAAGGGTGGTCTAATATTTTTTTTTTCTGTGACTATATTTAGTATCAATGTTCCTTGTGTAAGTAGCCTATAGATAATTCATGGAATTTTAGTGTATATAATTGTGTTCAGCCTCATGGGTGAACTGAGGCACTTCTATGATTATGTCAAGCAGAATTATCCTGGAAAAAAAAACCAAACAAATTCAACACAAAGATCTGTATCAAATCATCTTTCAAGACAAGATTCAATTAGTTTTTCCTCATGTGGAACCAATATTATGACTATTTTTCTGTCTGATGACAACAAATCATTCAGGAAAAAGATCATTTTCACAGCTAAAGACAATAAAAATTAAAGAAAAGTTGTCTGGGCTTAGCATCATGTGCATAGAATATCTTTTGATGACATAATTAAGGATTTTGCTTTTGCAAACTCAAGAAAGAAAATGTTTTAAATTGTAACTTAGAGGACTCGCTAATATATTTTGGGTGATTTTACAACATAATCTTTATTATTGAATATTAGCAATAAAAATTAAAAGCTAACGTATTTTCAATTTTTCATATAATTAAAAGGCATATATATTTTAAAGCTTTCTGAGACCAGCTGGTGTAACTGAAAAGGCTTGGGGTCCTAAGGGGGTTATTGGGCTTAGGGCCTCACCAAGTCTAAATCCGGCCCTGGAAATGTGTCATATCTTACTTCAAGTAGTAGATGAGGAAGTTGTGGATTGATTATGGAGCTAAAACAGTGTGGAATTAACTCAACACAAACTTTACAAATAACATAAATGAACAGCCTAGCCTTCTTCTTACTTTCAAATTCACTGAATCTAAAACACTTGACACTTGCTACAGCCTGATATTTTTCCATGTTCCTTTGTTAAACAGTTTAATTCAACACATTTGTTCAATTAAAACACTCTCAGCGTCCACAGACATTCCAGATTGTGTCATTAAAGCCCCTAATACCAACATTCAGGAAAATGGCCCTCTGTTTATATCCACTGCAAGATACGTCCGTGACTTGGCAAGCTATTGGGAATCAATTGTGAATAACTTAAAAGACAAACCTCCCAACCTTTCTCAGAACCTGCATTTTAAAGGAGAAATAAGGAAGATCCAAACAAGTGTCTAATCACATTGACAGATCTAATAGCATTGATTGGGCCTTGTGGGACTGATGTGCAACACGATCTGCTGGTGCAAATGGTCTGTTTGGCCTTTGAATAATGAAGTGACGATCACAGAGAAACTAGATAAATAAATGAATGGTAAATGTCAGCTCTTATGTTCAAAGTCAGCCCTACACTGTGGAAAGTGAGGCTTGGTTGAATTACTGCTTAATAAATAAATACAACATTTACTGAATAAATTAGATTGAACTGAAATTAGAACAAACATTAAGTTGAATTAAACATCCTGAAATCACTTTATTGATTTAGTTTAAACAACTTCAGGAGATAAATCTACAATAGTCGCTTTTCCATTAGACATCTGCGGAAAACTTTACTGATACTTACTAAATGTCGAAAAAACAGATCCACTAATCCTATCAAATCATGTAAATAATTGGTGCAAAATACAGTTTGTCATCTTTTCATGGTCATCAGATATGACCCATTTGGACGTTCAGAGGCTCCGTAGTGAATGTGGAAACACCGTCATCTTCTATAACATGGATTCATCAGTAAAAACCCACGGAGTTGGATCAGTAGTCGCTTTTCCATTGGATATACACGCAAAACTTTACCGATATTTACTAAATGTCGAAAAAACAGAAGTGCGTAATGTTGGTTTTTCCATGAAATCACAAATGCCATGACTAGTTTATTTATTAACGCGAGATGACACGAAAAGTCATTCCATAAACATGGCGACGAACACAAATATGGTGTTTATTTACAGATATATTCATTATTATTATTATATATTACCCCTCGATCTTGTACTAAATTAAAAAAATGATTGGGTTTCCTGTAGGGATGTCCGATAATATCGGCCCACAGATATTATCGGCCAAATATTGGTATAAAAATGTAATATTGGTGAATATTGCTATCGGTTTTTTTGCCTATCATTAAAACCAGTAAAATAATGCTTTGATTTCGCCCTCATTTACCGACGCGTAAATGAAGCATTGTTTGTAGCTGAAAGAAATGTGCAGTTTTCAAAATTGTACAGTAGAGTTGCCACACTGTAATAGATTCATGGAGGGAGGGAGAGAAAATAAATAAATATGGCATTTTTTCCACAACTTAAGTTGAAGTATGTATTCTTTGCACAGACAGTGTTTACATTTTGAAAGCCTTGTTGCATTTGAGAATGCATCCAATGGGGCATCACAATAAAACTAGGCACGATGTGTTAATTCCATGACAGGAGATATGTGATGTTACCTAAAATTAGTTTAATATCCCACATATATCGGCAGCAGTATCGGTAGATATCGGAATCGGAAATTAAGCGTTGGACAATATCAGCATATCGGTTTTTGGCAAAAAAGCCAATATCGGACATCCCTAGTTTCCTGGTGTGTCCACACATAGCATGACATGTTTCTTCTTCTTCTACACTTGTTGTAACGTACGTCAACATCCATTTTTTTTTAATTCACCTGACTCTAGTTGTGAAAAAAGGTCTTTCCATTGCAGTTTTGTGTGATATACCATTTGTGCTACGTCCGAAAACCACCTCTTGCCAGTGCAAAAACTTTTAATCGAAAAATGAGACTTTTGCCGAAATTGTCGTTTTTCCATTAGGTCAATTTTTATGCACAAGTTATATTTGCACAATTTGAGGGTCAAAGGAAAAACAACTAATAATGAGGAGACTTTAATGTAGAAAATGAGAGGATATGAAAAAAAATAACAAAGATATTAAGTAAAGTTTCATGATATTGAAATGATTAGTCCTTTGATCAAAATGGGAACAAAATACACTTAAACTATGGAGGAAAATCTACCACATTTTTTACCTAGCTCTTAAATACATCTAACAAATATTTCCCTTTTAAATTAAATCAATATAGATCTGCTAATATCACATAAAAATATTTTTTTCTAAATAAATGTTTGACAAATGAGTTTTCCTATGAGACTGCTGATATTAAATATTTGGCTTTCATTACATTTATTTTGTACAAAATACTGCAATTTATATTTTACAACTCCAGATACTTTCAGTGACATCGGGGGCATCTGAGGCATTGAAGGTTGGAGATTCTACCTGTGACTGAAGGGTCAGCGGTTCAATTCCTCAAACCGGACAAAGAAATTGGTGTCTGATGTGTCCTTGAGTAAGACACTTAGCCCCCCCCCATTTTGCTCCCCAGGGCAGCTCAGTGCTCCTAGTCCACAGTGGGTGGTGTTCCTGCCTGTTCTGTTAGTAATATGTTAAAAGCAGAGGGTCAGTTTCAGTGTGTTTAGCATGGCCACATGTACAATATATATAAGCAAAATAATCCAGAGGTGGTTAGAATAATGAACTGTTGCTGAACTTGAGCCCCGGAATGCATTTTAAATAGACACTTTACAGCTATGGGGGTATTATTGTTATTGTTTTTTATATCAGTATTTTATTATTTTTAGCAGTGATTTATATTATTTACTAAATGTCGGGGACCTGACTACAATGTTTTGTTTCTGTGTATTCTATATGCTGGAATGACAAATAAATTTGAATCTGAATCTGAAATAAAGATTCCTAATTCTTAATATTATGAGTCACTTTGTTGTCATCAGTACTGTGTAAATACTGTTTATTGTGTCAAATCCCATTTATGTTAATGTTACAAAATGATAGAAATTGAAACTGAATTATAAATATACTTTATATTCAGTATATAATCATCAGTGCAATAGGCTGATGTTACAACTGGCATAATTTTGGCAGGAAGCTAATGTATTTCTTCTTTCTGCCAACACTTGTTTAACCAAGTGTACCTGCCGTGACAACATTAGTACAATATCACATCTCTTCCTGTGGTACCAGTTAGGAAAAGTTCATGTTAACTGTACTAAAGTTCGACTCATTCACTCATTTATAAACAGAGGTTCTACTCTGTGGTGAATTTACTGATAAGACCCTCAGCTCTGTAGAAAAGCTCAATGACTATTTAAATAACAAAACACCCAAAACTAAAATGCTGCAAAGCTCTTTAAGGGTCAAAACACAGTAGTGCCCCATCACTGAGCAAACTTTAATTGATTACCATTCCAACATTTATTTCAATATAAAGTACCTCCTTGTTTTGGATAATCCCTTATGGTCCAGCTAAAGCAAGAAACAAATTTCGGCTATAATTTGCTTAGAGGTCTTATTTGTGTCTTTGTGCATAAGAAATCAATATAAGTGAATCCCCAAAGGAACTTTGTGTTGGTAAATGCAAGTTCTGCAAATTTACAGGATTTCAGTTCTGTTCAACATGTTGCTGGTCATATGAACTATGTTTTCAGCTCAAAAATGTCCAATTTCATCAAAATCAATATTATATTGTCATGTCAAAAATAGCCAAGTTATATTTCAACTGAATTTACCTGAAAAACAAATATTCTATTCTTTTAGATTCCCCAGTTTTTCTTACCAGATTCTATCCTACATATCACATTTTATTTGTACAGGTTCAATATGGAGTATGGTGCTGATCCATCCTGCTTATGTTACACCAATACATACATTAAGAATGTCACACGTCACTTTTTAAATCAACAGTTTTCTAATAATAAGCATTTTTATAAAGAAATAACAATTCTATATTGTTATTTACTCTTTAGTATGATGATGAACTATACAATAAATAATTCTGATCCTAGTTTTTGCACAGGGATCATTTGTGGAAACAGTGACATGGCTGCCGAGCATCAGTATGATGGGATCTGTAACAACCATGTCACATCCGTCCACTGACACATTTTGTGTTTTTGTGTCAGCTGTTATTGTTTTAGATCCACAATACTAACATTTATGAATAAGAGGAGAATTAGCAATAGTAAGTCTGTAAGTTTATTCCTAATAAAGTACTGGTACTGACCAGAGCATCATGGGTAATGTCACGTCCGTCCACCAGCAAAAGTTTTCACATACACGTGCTATTCAAAATCCAATATTTATGAAAATATAGCTTCCACTGTCAAATAATATCAGTAGTCTGTGCACAAATGCATTAGCATTATTTCAACACAGTTCTATGCATTTCTTACAACTTCTTTTTTTTAGACAAAAATGCCACTCATTTGACCCCCTAAGGAAATTTTAGCTGATTTAAAAGTTAAAATGTGGGTCATTTAGCAACACTAATCTGTCCAATTGTCTAAAATGTCCTGTCAGAGAGATTTCAAATATCGTGTTTTGACCCTTCAAAAAATCAACCAGACATCCTTCCTTTGGTATGGCTAAGTGTGCTGCACCAAAGGCTCATGGGTTATCAATAAGACATGATCAGCAGATCACACAAAGGTCAGACATTAAGTGATGAATGACCTCCCTTAACACTCCAATGTAAGGTCCAGTAACAAACATCCAAAGAACAGTCACAACTGGATCCATCAGCATGTACTGGTTTTCAAGTTTCCTGACTTTGATTTGTCTGCATCAGAGAATAACATGTTTTTAAGGCAGGGGTCTCAAACTCATTTTCCTTCAGGGGCCACATTCAGTCCGATTTGATCTGAAGTGGGCCGGACCAGTCAAATAATAGCATAATAACATATAAATAATGACAACTCCAAATTTTTGTCTTTGTTTTCATGCAAAAAAACCCATTAAATTATGAAAATACTTACTTTTATAAACTATCTAAACAAAAAAGATATGAATCACCTGAAAAAATGGAAATTCCTTCAGAAAAATCAGTGCAATTTTAACAATATTCTGCCTCAACTTATCATTTCTACATGTGCATTATGGATCAGATCTACAAAGACACTAAACACTGAAGAACAGGGAGAAAATAGTACAAATTGTGCTTAATTTTCTTTAGACATTTAAGGTTGTTCATATTTGTTCAGGTTATTCACATTATATTGTTACAGGATAGTTTGTAAATATAAATATTTTCATAATTTAATGTTATTTTTTGCACTAAAAAGATATCAAAAATTTGAAGTTGTCATTATTTATAGACATAATGTAATATTATTTTTTTCACATCAAACCAAGAAGAAAATATGGAGTCACTATTTTTTGTAGATTATTATACTATTATTGGTCTGTATGTGGAACCTGAATTAAAATGAGTTCCACAGCCTTGACTGGAATTTTTGCACTTTGCGAATTCATCCCACGGGCCGGATTGGAACCTTTGGCGGGCTGCATTTGGTCCCAGAGCCACATGTTTGAGACCCCTGTTTTAAGGTGTTATATCTAAAATTGAAAAGAAAGTCGTGATAATCATGAGGGATAGTCTCTAACAACTTCAAATGCTCAACCCACCCATGCCTATTATCTCTACCTTCGCCCACAAAGTGATAGATTCAAAGCGCATCCATCCTGCCAGAGCCCCGGGACCCCATGCGGAGTAATGGCTAGGTAATAGTTGCGCTGTTGATCAGGAAGCACGGAGGTGGTCCTGGGTTTATTCAATATTCAAGAGAGGCATTTGGTGCACCATGGGAGTGCCCAGCTGGAGAGGCAGTGGTAAGGGAGAAGCTTTGGACCCCACACCGGCCATCTCCAGGACTCTGTAGTGCTGGGATGAAGGAGGGGTGGAAAACAAAAAAAAAAAAAAATCAGATGACTACTGAAGGTCGACGGTGGAGGTGGAGTGGAGAGGCCTTGGTGGAGGTGTAGAGGCAAGGAAAAGACAGATAAATGAGGTAGGAATTCACATCTGATACTTTATGTCAGGGGTGTCAAACTCATTTTAGTTCAGGGGCCACATTAAGCCCAAACTGATCTCAAGTGGGCCGTACCAGTAAAACAGTAGCATAATAACCTGTAAATAATGACGACTCCAGATTTTTCTTTTTGTTTTACTGCAGTCAAAATTAAATTATGAAAATATGCATGTTTACAAACTATCTACACAAAATGATGTGAATAACCTGAAAAAAAAAGAAATTTCTTGAGAAAAATAAGTGCAATTTTAACAATATTACACCTCAACTTACCATTTATACAGGCATGTTATGGATTGCATCTACAAAGGCGCAAAATATTTAACCCTTTCATGCATAGTGGTCACTTCAGTGGACAGTGCTCTCCAGATGTTCTCTTGTATATTCATGGGTTTTGTTGTTTTAGTTCCATATCAGCCAACACAGTGGACATTTATGCACCATCCCAAACACTGCAGTTCATACAATTATTGTAACCTTGCTGTTCTTGATAAACCTGATCTGCACTAACAAGTTTGAGTGTAAATCAGTTGCTACTTGTTATTAGACTGTAATTAACAATTTTCTGAAACAAAAAGTTTATTTATTTTATTTATTTGTTTTTTTGCATATCCTCCTGAGACCCAGCAATGTGTTTTGTCCTCTGTGGGGGATAAAAGTTTGACAGTTTTACTTAAAAAATGCTGTGCCATTAAAAAAATCAATCCATAAATAAAAATTATTTTAAAAATGTATCTGAAAAAACTGTTTCATTATGCAGTTTACAATCAAGACAATTTTTTAATGTAAAAAAGTTAAAACTGTCAAATTCCTGGGTCTCAGGAGGATATTATCTCCATGAAATGAGTAATAACTAATATTAGAGTATGATAAAATGTGAGAAAACATTAGCGATTTGGCAATTAAATTTGTTTGGCATTTATGTGGCATTAAAAATGTTTTTATTTCATAGTTTTCACACAGTATATCACTTTCTGATGATGAGTTTTAAATACATGTTTCTTTGCTTCAAAATTTAAATACATGGTGTCCAGCTGAGTGGACATTTTTGTGACTCCACAAAAAATAGGTTCATAAAAAAAAAAAAAAAAAAAAAAAAATCATTTGCATTGTTTTTTTCATGCCTAAAGAGGAATAAAAACGATCAAGAAAAAAATATTGACAAAGGTTCTCATAATTCATGCATGAAAGGGTTAATAACAGGAAGAATAGTGTTAAAATTTCACTTTCAAAAGTTCAGGTTTTTCACATTTTATTGTTTAAGGATAGTTTGTAAATGTTAATATTTTCATAATTTAATGTAAGTTTTTACACTAAAACAAAGAGAAAAATTTGGAGTTCATTATTTATAGGTGTAATGTAATATTATGTTTTTCACATTTAAGTAAGAAAACTTGGAGTCATTATTTATAGATTATTATGTTATTATTGTAGTTGAGATCACATTATTCTGTATGTGGAACCTCAATTAAAACGAGTTCGACATCCTTGATTGTTAATATCTTAAGCGTAATTTTTGCATTTCACAAATTCATCCCAAGGTCCAGACTGGAACCTTTGGTGGGCCAGATTTGGCCCCCGGGCCGCATGTTTGACACCCCTGCTTTACGTGCTCCTGGTTATAGATCTCATATCATATATTACAGATGTGTACCTGTGCCAATTTCCACCAATGCAGATGTAAAATACAGACCATGAAGGTAAGTATGTGTTAGAGGAGCCCATCAAATCAGTGTGTGCAGTTCTGGAGAGAGAAGCAAAGAAAGCAGCACATCAAACTAACCTCTGTAAAGTTGCAGGTTAACCCTTAGTGGTCTGAGCCTATTTTGGCCGTTTTTGAGTACTTCCGATTTTGTCTTTATATACTATATAAAGAAATGTTTACTATACTAATTACTAATATACCCATGTTTGGTATCTTTTTGTTCCAGCACAACTTCATCTATCTCATCTGTCTATTATTTTTTCACTTTAACCTATTATATCAACACAAAAGGCCAAAAAACACACAAAAAATTGAAAAATGTATCTAGTTTATTGCATAAATAACACAAAGATGCTTAACGAAACTTTTCAAAGACTTTAAAAGTGAACACTGGTTCCAAATATTAGGTATATTAAATCAAAATCATAATAAATTTAAACTATTCTCAAATATTGACATATTAGCAGATCTTTACATAAGCGTTTTCTTGGGTTTTCTCACCCGCCCCCCCACCCCACCCATCCACACACAGTCCTCCTGGTTCCTCATCCAGTTCAGGTGGGGGTCATTCTCACCCTTACTTGTAATGCTAATGCAGTCTGTGGATTAGAATCCGCAGATTCGGACAGTTTTTTCTGTTTTGAAAAAGGACAAAAAATGTTTACTCCGAGTTCAAACTCATATCTCTGGTTGTATTTGCTCTATCAACATCAAATAAAAAGTGGGAGAGTGTTTCAAGTCACCACTTTCAAATGCAGTGGTCTATGTGACCGATTTCTGACACTACGACGTGTTGAAAATGTCATGTGTTTGAGTCACAGAGCCGTGACCGTTGACCCCTTAGGGTTAAGTAGAGTGAATATTAGACTGTTTAGAGTTGTACTAGAAGTGACAAATTAGATCTAAAGCCCTTTAATATGAATGTATGCATGTTTTAATCTGTTTCATTATTATTTTGTACAGAAATGTACAAATCTGGGGCAACACAGAAAGATGTGCATGCACGCTAACACTCCTCTATTCTATAATGATATCATATAAATCAAATATATAATATACATCTGTAAACTACACATTCCATTTCTGAATTAGGCCTTTTGCACAGAGCGATTTGGAACTAAAATACATGGATATGCTGATGTATTCCAGCTTCATGAGAATTCTTTGTACATGTATACAGTGCATTCAGATTATGCTTCTTACTTGTGGGTTTTAATGCAGGTTGGAACACACAGCCACATGTTTCCATAAAGTTTAAATACAGACAAAGATCCTCTCTGGGAAAAAGGCATGATTTAAAAAAAAAAAAAATCTACCTTTCTGGTTGAAGAAAAGCATCCTCTGTTAAACATGATGAAAGAGGATGTCAGCAGGTTTCAAATATTAAAAAATTGACCTTTTAGAGAAAGTGGAACATCTGCCACCGAACTCTGAAACCCCTTCTTTTTAACAAGGAGTAGGCACAGCTGCTAGTAAACACAAACATTATTGGAAGATTCATTTTTAGTTGGCATTTAATGGGATGATAAGTATTCTGTCAAATAAAGGCAAAAACTGCTGCATTTGATGGATTTAAGCCTCAGTTGTTTTAAAAAAAAAGTTGTTTATAATATTAATTCAGTTAAATCAAAAATCTAAATATCTAGGTAGATAAGCACTGTACACATGCAGGTATGAAAACTTGGTATTACCAGGCACTTTTTTTTTTTCTTTTAATGCCTCTGTGGCACCTCTCTGAGGTGAGATGCATAAGCCATGAACATGTGCAGGGATTATGCCAATGGGAAAAGTTAAATATTCCTACAATTTACTGTACAATGATCAGTATTGGGAATAATGGCGTTACAAATAGCAGCATTACTAATGCCGTTATTGTTTTCCAGTAACGGGTAATCTAGTGAATTACTATTTGAAACGTTACAACGCTGTTACTGTTACCGACAGTGAAGTGCGGTGCATTACTTGCACTAATATCTAACAGCTGTTATCCATCCTGGCTCGCTCAGCCGGGCACTACAGGTGTGACGTTCACGGATGAGTCGAGTCTTTTGAACGGCTCTTTTATGTGATAAGAACCGATTCGTTGCCAGCCGTTCTTCTATTCAAATTGCCCACACTGCCTTCATGCTTCACCTGTGTGCCCCATGAGTCTGAGTTGTCCACACCGCCTTCACCTGAACGACTAATGACATATCTGAGTTTGAGTTGTCCGCAGCACACCACATTCACTTGAATGCAGCTCTGTGTGCAGCTAACTCAGGGAAGGAGTTATCAGTGACTGACTGGATCAGGGAGAAAAAAGTGGAGATGCTGGATTAACTGGAGGAGCATCTTCTTCCTGTAAATGCAGATCCCCTTATGTGGGGTCCCTGGTGGACCCCAGCCTCACCAAAGTCATAGTATAGAAGCTCTGTTTAGTGGGAACATCAGTTCCATCTGAATGAGTATTCTGTCAGACAGGACTAATATTATGAGACCTCAAGACGCAAACGTTCGATCACTTGTCTTCCTTAACTCAAATTTGCCAAAGGATTAGAAGGAGATGCAGTAGAACCCACAAAGGATGACACTGCTTTATTATTTCAGGGATGTCTTTAATTTTGTTCACACTCCAATAAATATGAAGTTAAATGAAGTACCTGTCTGCTGTTCTACTCTATGCAACTGACCCATGAAACACGCTCAAAAATCAGTTTTCTTTTACATATTTGAAGGTTTTTCAAAAAAGTAACACAATAATTACTCTCCCTGGGAACTAATTACATTTCTGAAGGAGTAATTCTGTTATTTATTTTTTGGGGTAAGTAACTAGTAACGATAACTGATTACTTTTTTAAAGTAATTTGCCCAACACTAACAATGATACTTAAAGGCTGAATAAATAGACATGCTTTTAAATGGTTTTGAAAAGTAGAATATTGCCCCATTCATTCCACAGTTAGGCCATGTTTAATATTCAAGACATTACATTAAATATATTCAGATGTGATAGCTTTGTACCTGTCATGAAAGTACTTCAATCCTTGCCTTGATAGTGCTGACGTCTATATTCATGTGTGTTTTACCGTAATACTGCATTTAAACAGAACACAGAATCTCATGCCCATCACGATTTAGACCACAGGTGTCAAACATGCGGCCCGGGGGCCAAATCCGGCCCGCCAAAGGGTCCAGTCCGGCTCCTGGGATGAATTTGTGAAATGCAAAAATTCCACTAAGACATTAACAATCCTTTTAGTTCAGGTTCCACATTCAGACCAATTCAATCTCAAGTGGGTCAAACCAGTAAAATACTATTATAATAACATATAAATAATAACAACTCCATTTTTTTTCTTTGTAAATGTAAATATTTTCATGTATTTACACTAAAACAAAGTATCATTTTGCAAAAAAAAAAAATGTGAACAACCTGAAATGTCTTAAGAGAAGTAAGTACAATTTTAACAAAATTCTGTGTGTTATTAAATGTTAAATTAGATAAAAGTTATAATGTACATGTGTAAATGATAAACTGAGGCATAATATTGTTAAAATTACACTTATTTTTTTCAGTTTGTTCACGTTATTCACATCATTTGAAAGGATAGTTTGCAGATGTAAACCTTTTCATAATGTAAATTTACTTTTTTCACTCTAAAACATAGAGAAAAGTTTGGAGTTGACATTATTTATACATTATTATGTTATTATTTCACTGGTTCGGCCCACTTCAGATCCAATTTAGCTGAATGTGGAACTGAACTAAAAATGAGTTTGACACCCCTGATTTAGACAGTCTAAGAACCCGGCTCTGACATATGTGCCAGAGTTGTGTATACATCATCACATACTATGGCTGCTGACTGTCCGCCAGACAAGTGAGTGATGTTGCTGTGACCTCCTTTCTAACAGCTTACAGACCACTGCAACCCCTGCGTTGACATGTCAATCATGTGGTACATAATGCAAACATGCACACACCCACACACATCCACTGACCGAGTGATATTGTGTTTATGCTTGCTGTCTTTGCACAACATCCTGCCACATCCCACTTATCTCAGGTCAGCTGCTGATGGGTTCGTCTTTCATCTTCTCAGATTTACGCTCTCAGACGTTATTCCTTCCTCCCTCATATATGTAAGTATAGCGCTGGAAGTCCTTGAGAATTGATATATTCCTGACATTTATAAAACTCAACTTGTATTAGCTTTTACTTTTTCGCTGCTTGCATATTTCTTATCGGGACTGGTCCTGCCCTTGCAAAAGTATGAACATTTTCTGTCCATTGCTTCGACCTGCATTTGATTCCACGCAAGGTCTGATGTTCAGATTGGTTTAACTTGATCATTTGCTCACACAGGCATATTACCATTTAACCACCGTGAGAGAATTTAACCTTTCCTGTGCAGTGTACAACATCTGGATTGCCCGGTGCGAATGTTCAATCATACACGTATTGCCTCTAAATTGCTGCTTTCCGAGGCTGAGGCTTTCATCTACTCGCTGCAGGTATTTCAGTCCGCCATGCACGGACATCTCACCAAAGCACGCAAGCCTCCCTCTGCTACGCTTCCTCTTGTGCTGTTCAGTCTGAAAAACAGCATCTTGCAGACAAGTGTTATAGCAGGTTGGACAAGATGTACTAAGAAAAAGTAAGATAAAGGCAGAGAAGATAGCAGGCAGGAGGAAGAATTACAAGACAGAAAAGAGTAAGGACAGAGTATGAGGAGTAAAATATGAATCCAACAAACATTTACATCACTGATAAAACAGTTCAAGGGCATAGGAGCTGAATGTTAAGACTCAGACTCAAGCTCACCTGAATACTTTCCTTAATCATCAGTAGATTTATGAATGGTTAGTAATGTTTTGCAGATTAGTTGTTAAGGCTCATAATTTGACAATCTGACTACTTAACCCAATGGTTTCCAACCTTTAAACCTTTAAATACTGGAAATTAAAATACATGATTTACAGTGAAAAATGCAAAATACAGAAGATAATATTATGGTAAATGGTGATAAATCACTTAACCCTTTAAACCCTAAGCCTAAAATGGTCCACCTGGACATTTTTTTCTTATTATGACTATAAAAAGGTTAGAAAATATGTTGTCAGTGAATGCGTTTGCCCATTTTTTAGAGCACTTTTTTTTCCAGATCTTTCAAAATCTAGCTGTTATTTACAGGGTGGGGAAGCAAAATTTACAATATTTTGAGGCAGGGATTGAAAGACAGCGTATGACCAATTAGTTTATTGAAAGTCATGAGAATTTATTTGCCACAAGAAAATGTACATAATAGAAAATGTTTTTATTTTATGTGTCCTCCTTCTTTCTCAATAACTGCCTTCACACGCTTCCTGAAACTTGCGCAAGTGTTCCTCAAATATTCGGGTGAAAACTTCTCCCATTCTTCTTTAATAGTATCTTCCAGACTTTCTCGTAATAGTTTTGCTCATAGTCATTCTCTTCTTTCCATTATAAACAGTCTTTATGGACACTCCAACTATTTTTGAAATCTCCTTTGGTGTGACGAGTGCATTCAGCAAATCACACACTCTTTGACGTTTGCTTTCCTGATTACTCATATGGGCAAAAGTTTCTGAAAAGGTATGGATAATAGTGTTAGGTATGATTACGACATCAATATATGTTTGGTTTCAAAACAATTGACGTAGTACCTGCTGAGAAAAAACAACTAAATGTTCACTGTAAATTTTGCTTCCCCAACCTGTACATTTTACTGCATGTTATAATACAGATAAAACAGCTTCTTCTCCAGCTTCCAGTACAGGCATGAGTGAAATTACTGTAATAACCCAATATAACCTATAAAGTGCAACGTCTCAGGTTTCAGAAACTGTTCGAATTTTTCCAATTGCACAAACAGTGAAAGAGTTAGAGCCATCTAAACTGTGTATGTGCAGGGTGTGTCAGCGATGACATGTCAGGTTTTAAATCAGTGGTTCTCAACCTTTTTTGGCTCGTGACCTCATTTTAACATCACAAATTTCTGGCGACCCCAGACATTCAAAATTGAGACTTTTTTTTTTAAATTAGTTTGCGTTTGATCATGTAATAGTTTGCTATACTATGTTGCAAATAAACGTTAATTTTAGACAATATTTAGTCTATATAATGTATATTATTATGGACGGAGGCAGAAAAGCCAGGTGTAGATTACTGCACAAAGTCAGAATTTGATTTTCCTTGGTCAGGATATGTACAGTCAGTCCAGCTTGGATTTACAAGGCTGACAATTAATACTGAACAAACAAGAACTCAAACTATGAATTATGAAAGAGCTGCAGCATCTGAAACTGACCACAATGAACATTTGACAGATAAACAGAACCACAGTGCTTCAGTTTCAGCTTCACAGTTTGTCATGTCTTTTATGGATTGGGATTGTCTCTGTCATCTCGCCATATATTTTTTATTAGTAAGTCTTTTTTATTATTATTATTTTTATCAATTACTAGAAATTTCAAGCGACCCCGTTTGAATTCCAGGCGACCCCAGATGGGATCCCGACCCCAAGGTTGAAAAACACAGCCTTAAACTTAAAAGTTCTAAAATGCAAAAAAAAGAAAAAAAAAACAAAAAAGCTCACATTAGTGATTTGTTAAAGATTTCTAACCTTTATTTAACTGATCAATGTTAAAAAAAAAAAAAAAAAAAAAAGAGCTTTTTGTTGTTTTTACTCCTAGAAGTAAGAAAAGCAACACTGTTCTTTTGACACTAAGGAGGTTTATCAGTAACAGATAAAGGGGTCATGACCAGACAAAACAGGGAGGGCCACCATAGACTGTAAAGCAGGGATGGTAGTGGCAACACCTTGTGCCAACTTGTCAGCCAGTTTAAATACAATATTTCTCAATGTAAAATTGTAAAAAAAAATTGTAAAATAACTCGGGCATTTTCGGAAGTTTGTCATGATGTGCATTGTGGGAAGCTCGCAGCCGCATTATGGCCGCAGTGGCAACAAACACGGAAACAGCTTCACTGCCTCTTGCTACTGTGGCTGTGTGGGGCCTCACTTACCACAATGCATGTCGCGACAAATTTCCGAAAAATGCCCAAGTGACCTACTGGCTCTGTTTGTCAACAAATGGTTTGTTTATTGTGGAGTACACTTTGAAATTGTTCACCATGAGGGAAGAGAGTCAGGTGTGTAACCATGGAAAAACTAACAGATTCATGATGCTTAAGCTATGACTTGGGTTTTACACATTTAGTGAAAAATTGGTGACGAAAGTCATACACAGCTTTAAGGTCTCACTGCGTTTTTGTTTTTTTTTTTTTCCAATTTGAGCTGTTAAATTATGGATGAAAAGTGTGCGGTAACGCAAGCCCTATTGAACATGTACTGACTAAAATATTACTGAAAACTGATTAGTAATTAATTACACTACTGTGTTACAGGAAGAAGTAATCTGTTACTGTAACTTTTATTATGCACTGTAGAAGCCAATAATGTAATAACAACCGATAACGTAATAATGGCCGATAACGTGATAAATTGGCTATTTTTAAAATGTAATAGGCCAATAACGTAATATCTGGCCAATAACGTAATAAAAGTCCTGAACTGATAACGTAATAGCTTTTGGCCAATAACGTTATAACTTATTATGTTATTGGCTCAGTTATTACATTTTCAAAGGATTTTTTTTTTCACCAGGCAAATAATGTAATAACCAGCTAATAAGTTATAATGTTATTGGCCAAAAGTTATTATGTTATCAGTTCAGGACTTTTTTTTACATTATTGGCCAGTTAATACGTTATTGGCTTATTACATTTTAAAAATGGCAAATTTATTAAGTTATCAGCCGTTATTACGTTAGCGGCTGTTATTGTATTATTGGCTTCTACATGCGTTACACCCAACACTGTCCATAAGTAGCCGAGATCTGCTCTGGGAACCCCATGACTCTCACAAGGACTTACTGATTCAGAAAACGGGTGGATCATCAAGTCCATAATACTCTGACAAAGGTGCAAACTCATGCCATCTGAACTGCAGTGCAAAATCTCATAGGAGTTGTCACAATGGCTCCATCTCCTTCTTATATTCAGTGTGTGTTTTGGTCATTTTTTAGAAACCCTGTTACAATCTACACTTATTCCATCTCAGGTGCTTTCTAAATATCACGACATCAACATTTTTGCAGTGTATTCACTCCAACCTGGCCAAGTAAGCAGAGAAAAATACTAGCTCATGCAGCGTTATCCCCTGCCTCCCCAAAGGAACGGGTGTATAGAGCAATAGATGGAGAGAATAGAGAGGGAGAGGAGAAAAAGAACAATAATGGTCTCTACAGTTCAGCATCTGCTCATTAATCATTCATAGGCAGCCAAGTGGCAGCAGCAGGGAGCACAGTGAGATTTCAGGTTATGGTATCAAATCTCAATTTATAAATAGAATGGTTATGGAGCTAGGCGGCAGAATGCCATCACTCACTGCCCCCCCATCCCACCTACCCCTGAGCATTCACTGATTTCTCTGTGCCTAAGGTTTAGCTAGTATTCAGTGATACATCTAACCCTATGAGTGTTGCTACCAAAACATAAACAAGCGATCATCTGCTGTATCTGCTTGCTCTCCATCATGCTCGGTGGTTTAACACACTTCTTTGGGTGAAGCTAAAGTGGGCGTCACATCCTCTCCTCTCATTTCCCTTCCTCTACTGTCGATATATGCCATACACTCCAGCGAGCACACCTGGATCAATAAGAAAATGTTTTCCTTGATCCTGTGTGTGATAGAAAATGCTTCAGTGCCACTCATCTCCATCCTTCAAGGACAGCGTGTCGACAAATGACCATCTGAAGAATGTTCTGGTGGCAGAGGTGATGAAGGGGGTGTGTGATCGTTCCTGCCTCTCACTCACACAAATATGGCAGCGACAGATGACACTTTATATGGATTAGTGTTCCATGTCACATTTAACATACTGAGAACATGCTACACGGTGCAACAAATGGGCCCCCGTGATCTATTTGGTGACGTGGGGTCAGAACAGGGTCACTTCTGTCTGTAAATGACTATTAGTCTCAGAATGAATAGCTCTTTAAATCAGAAATAGTTACATGAATATATTTGCACACGTTCAAGATCTCTGACATGGAATATTTAATAATATTTGTTACCTGGAGTCCCACACATCCTCATTATCCTCATGTCTGTTCAAATGAGGCTGATCAGTCAACCCACTATTTATGAGCAAATCCTTTTTCCAGAAATGGAAATTGTTATAACGGCTAAAATTTACTTAGGGGGTCAAATGAGTGGCCATTTTTGTAAAAAAAAATAAAAAATAAAAAAAAAAAGTTTTAAGAAATGCATAGAACTGTGTTGAAATAATGCTAAACCATTTGTGCACAGACTACTGATATTATTTGACAGTGGAAACTATATTTTCATAAATATTGGATTTGGAATAGCACATGTATGTGAAAACTTTTACTGGTGGATGGACGTGACATTACCCATGATGCTCTGGTCAGTGCCAGAACTTTATCAGTAATAAACTTATAGACTTACTATTGCTAATTCTCCTCTTATTCATAAATGTTAGTATTGTGGATCTACAACAATAACAGCTGACACAAAAACACAAAATGTGGCAGTGGACGGATGTGACATGGTTGTTACAGATCCCATCATACTGATGCTCGGCAGCCATGTCACCGTTTCCACAAATGATCCCTGTGCAAAACTAGGATCAGAATTATTTATTGTATAGTTTATCATCATACTAAAGAGGAAATAACAATATAGAATTGTTATTTCTTTATAAAAATGCTTATTATTAGAAAACTGTTGATTTAAAAAGTGTCGTGTGACATTCTTAATGTATGTATTGGCGTAACATAAGTAGGATGGATCAGCACCATACTCCATATTGAACCTGTAAAAATAAAACATGTGATATGTAGTACAGAATCTGGTAAGAAAAACTGGGGAATCTAAAAGAATAGAATATTTGTTTTTCAGGTAAATTCAGTTCAAATATAACTTGGCCATTTGTGACATGAAAGTATAGCATTAATTGTGATGAAATTGGACATTTTTGAGCTGAAAACATAGTTCATATGAGCATCAACATGTTGAACAGAACTAAAATCCTGTAAATTTGCAGAACTTGCATTTACCAACACAAAGTTCCTTTGGGGATTCACTTCTATTGATTTCTTATGCACAAAGACAGAAATAAGACCTCTAAGCAAATTTTAGCCGATAAAAGAACGCAAATAAAGTAAAACCTGCAGTGTTTTAATTCACTTAACCCTTAGGGGTCCACGGTCACAACCCCGCGACTGAATCATACGACATTTTCAACACGTCGTAACATCAGAAACCAGTCACGTAGACCACTGGGGACAATTGCGAAAGTGCGGACTTGAAACACTCTCCCACTTTTTATTTGATGTTGATAGAGTAAATACAACTGGAGATATGACATTCAAAACAGGAGCAAACAAATGTAAATAGAAGTATGAAAATGAGGTGGAGCGGGTGTTATATTTCTGACCATATCATTTACCATACCATTTTTTGTCCTTTTTCAAAATGGGAAAAACTGGCTGAATCTGTGGATTCTAATCCACAGACTGCATTAGCATTACAGGTAAAGGTGAGGATGACCCCCACCTGAACTGGATGCAGAAACCAGGAGGACTGGGAGGGTGAGAAAACACCTATGTAAAGATATGATTTTATGTCAAACATTTAAGTATAGTTTTAATTTATTACAATTTTGATTTTCTATACCTAATATTTGGAACCAATATTCACTTTTAAAGTCTTTGAAATGATTCGTTAAGCATCTTTGTGTTATTTATGCAATAAATTATATCAAGTTTTCTCTACATTTTTTGTGTGTTTTCTGTCCTTTTGTGTTGATATAGTAGGTTAAAGTGAAAAAATAATAGGCAAATGAGATAGATGAAGTTGTACTGAGAAAAAAAAAAAAAAAAGATACCAAACATGGGTATAGGAAACACTTCTTTATACAATATATAAAGGCAAAATCAAAAGTACTCAAAAATGGCCAAAATAGGGTCAGACCTATAAGGGTTAAGATGTAACCGACCAAAGTACAAAGTACTACTGTAACTCACTTCTGTCTGGTATCAGCCAAAAATCATTGTCCCACCTCCAACTAGTCCAGAACACAGCAGCTAGGCTTCTCATTGGTTTTGACAGGAGACATCACATCACCCCTATCCTGGCAACCCTCCATTGGCTCCCTGTGTGTTTTAGAATTGATTTTAAGATTTTACTGATCACTTTTAAAGCCTGAATGGGCCTGGCCCCTAGCTATATAGATGAGATGCTAGTTGACTACGAGCCAGTACGCAGCCTTAAATCCTCAGGGGGGCAGAGGGCTCCTGGCTGTTCCAAAGTCGAGGCTTAAATCTGAAGGTGACCGGGCCTTTTCCATCAGGGCCCCTCGACTTTGGAACGGCCTGCCCGAGGAGATAAGGCTTGCAGTGACATCTTTTAAATCACTTCTTAACTCTTTCCCCGCCAGAGCATTTTCCAGTGAGTTGGTAGCCAGCGCCAGCCGTTTTGGTCATTTTCACTAATCTTTGGAGGCTCACTGAAAATGTTGTGTTAGGAGTATGTGAACACTGAATACATCAAAAGAAAGAACAGAACTTCAACTTTTAAACACAAAAAACTATTTTATTCTATCTTTATTCGTTCGTGAGATATAAACATTTGAATATTGGTCATTTTCAGGAAAAAACTGAATTTTGAGCAAAAAGCTGAGAAAATTGCATTTTTTTCAAAGATATTGATTTTCAAGAGAAAACTGATTTCCTATTTACATTTTTGACTCTTTCTTATTTACCAACAGTAACACTGTCTTCAAAATCACAAAATAAAATAATAATAACAGCAATAATAGTAACAAACAGCTCTAAGATATCCCATCATTCCACAAAATGTTAGGGGAATCCACACCAAACTTTAGACCGAACATCTTGTAAAGCACAAGGTTCCTTCTAAACTTTGCACATTTACATACATCAGTTATAAGTCTAACACATAGTAGTTTAGCTTTTGGATATAAACACCTCAATATTCCTCATTTTCAAGAAAAAAAGAAACAAATGCACTAAATACTGTAGATTTCTGGCCTTTGGCTGCACCAGGTCCTCCTGTTGGACCAGCTGCTGTGTTTGATCTGTAAATAATTATATGGACATCTAGTTATTTATCTCTGTATGAATATATGTATTTATTTATTTCATACAAAAGCCAAATCCAACAGTGTCTTCCCTGTGTCCTGCTGACATTCTACAGCTGAATATGTTCTGTGTCCTCAGTCTGAATCTGAACTCACTCTAACAGATGCAGACTAGCTTTCCTTTGTCTTGTCCCATGTCTGTATGTCTGTCTTCTCCTTGAATGTCCTCTACAAATGTCTCTTTTCTCTTCCTCCTGTCTGTCATTTTCTCCGTGTTGCTCTGTGCCCCCGCCCCCCCCACCCGCACCTCCGTGTCGGACCTGAGCCGCTCCTTGTTTCCCGTGTTCCGTGTCCGTCTCCCTGACCTTCTATTTCTCCGTTCCTGTCTCTAAATGGTTCTTCTGTAGCTCCATCATATATTGAATTGTCAGACTCTGTCTCCATAATCATCTTTAAGGCTTTTGAAACTGCGCGCGGTTCCTGCACAGTCTGCATTTCCTCATTCAGTGACTGCTGCTGGATGCGTTGCCATGGGATACGGAGACTCCAGTGCAAAAACGTTAAACCCGGCCCGTCATTTTTCCGAAAAAGCTGCTTAATTGTTTGTTTTTGGACTAAGGAAAGTAATTCACATGATCCACAACACCTCCAACTACAGTATAACAGTGAAAACACGGATTGACGGAAAATCTCGTCATTGGCGGGGAAGCGTTGGGAAGCAATTGACGGAATATCTCGTCAATGGCGGGGAAAGAGTTAAAACACATTTTTATAGACTTGCTTTTATGTGATGCTTGTCCCTTTTAATTTTTTTTTTTATTTGAATTTTATCCTGTTTGATTATTAATTTATATTCTCATACATGATGTTGTTTTATCTCACTCCTTCATTTTTACATTTTTACATTGATTTAACAGCATCACGTTACGTTATCCCTGCCCTCTTTACTCCGATTCACTTAATTTATTCGAAGTGTCATGTTTTTGCATTTGTTGTACACTTCTCTCTTATTGTGTTGCTTCTGTTTTAGTGTTTTTACTTGCATGTTGTATCCTGCTGTTGTGCCCTCTGCTTTGTCAAAAGCACTTTGTAAACTTTGTTTTTAAAAGGTGCGATATAAATAAAGCTATTATTATTATTATTATTATTATTATTATTATTATTTTCCGTGTTTTCTCTCGCCAGTATACCTATACCACCACATCAGTCATACCATAGCTGTGTACTGATGCAACCCCAGACCATCACAGATGTTGCTGTAAGGAACAGTTCTGTAACTAAGAACTGTAATGATATTATTAAGTACTCATATCGGTACTTGGTATTGGCAAGTAATCAAATGTAAGTACTTGTACTTGTACTCGGTCTGGAAAAAAGTGGTATCGGTGCATCCCTACTGTTGATATATATAAATATATAAACACAACCCTTCCATGTGACCATGGGCCTATGGCAGTGCAGTATGAATTATTCCTTTATATACAAGTATCAACAATACAAAGAAACTAGGCGCATTTAGAGAACTGTTAAATTCGTATGTAAACTGTTTGATAATGGATTAAAAAAACCCCACTTACATTTAACAACATTCAAACCAATATCAACATAAAACCAAGTAGAAAATATCACTTGAACACTTATTCAGGTCAACCCTAGCATATCTTTAAACACATGCATTCTGATGTTATTTTAGTCTATCACAGCTGGGCTAATTGCTGTGTAATATCTGAGGCGTTTAAGAGCACAGAACAAAGCATTCAGTTTCGCACATCAGTGGTGAGCTATGACAAGATATGAGAAAGCATAGGATGAAAAATATGTCAGATAAATTTAGGCATGTAATTTAAACCCCAAAGTTTATTATTATCAAACATTATAACAGATAACTATTTGGAGGTACTTTGACACTTAACTGAAAATGAAAAACATTTGATTTATTTATTCTAAATGACCTCTCACAGCCTAAACATTGGGATTACTAAGCCTCAAAACATCTTGCTGTCTAGGGCTGTGTATTGGCAAGAATCTGGCAATACAAATACAATACTAGGATCATGATATGATACATCGTGATATATCATGATACTGTTAAAAAGGCAATTTTTTTTTGTTTGTTTCTTTTTTAAAATGACTATTTCCCGCAAGAATTGAATTACACCTGAAATATGCACAAATACTGAACATATTTTTATTTGATCACAACAGGATCGAATGCTATATCACAAAATGTTCCTGTGTTCAAACTTAAATTATGTTTTACAGACATTACAGTTTCAGATCCTGTTCAAATGTTCATATTCTATTAGTTCATAACTAACATCAGAACATTATTTTTGTGCAATCCCAACAAAGGAACTAACATCTGCCTCTCAGACAGTAGAAAGTGCTTTTAGGATGCTTCAAATAACCATTATTTAATAAAACAGTGTTAAATAATAATAAAGAAAATATAAAAAATAAAGAAAAACAAAAAACAAAAATGAATCTCCACCATATCTGCATTTGAATAAATACCTAAAAATATCAATATAGTACTTTTTAATATTGATATAGTATTGTGAAATGAAATATGATATACTGCAGAACCGATATTTTCTAACACCCCTGTTGCTGTCTGGTATCAAATTCTAACTTTTTTTTTTTTTTTTTTTATTATGAGTGAGACTTTACCCAACAATGCTATGAATTTAGGAGAAACTAAAAAAACAAAAATCTTGATCCTGATTATAAATATATATATATATATATATATATATATATATATATATATATATATATATGGGAATATATGGGAATCGAGAAGCGGATCCCAGTAGCTGGACTCCTTGGAATCGTTTGCCTGCCTGCTTAACAATTCTGCTTATCGATTCTGCCTTCATTGTGCATGTGCGATGACATCACGTGTACACTGCATTGTTATGGTCAGAACGTAGCCAGCATGGTGTTGAGGCAGAAACGGTCTAAAAAGACGACACCAGGTCCACTTGTA
Source organism: Sphaeramia orbicularis (assembly GCF_902148855.1). Classification (NCBI taxonomy): domain Eukaryota; kingdom Metazoa; phylum Chordata; class Actinopteri; order Kurtiformes; family Apogonidae; genus Sphaeramia; species Sphaeramia orbicularis. The sequence goes on along the minus strand of NC_043967.1, from coordinate 11,789,285 downwards.
AAACTGTCAAAGCTTCCATTCCTTCAAAAGGGTGGAATCCCTCCAATATGCTCAAACATTTGTCCACAGCCTGTGAATCATTTACACGAAGGTCACGTATTTGATTTGCTTCTTAGTGACACTTGTGTAGCAGCAGAGTGAACACTGGGCCAAATTCCGGTTCGGGCAACAAACATCATACCCCCTCAAATACAAGTTTCCGAAGGTAGGGGAAAGGACATGAGGTACACAACAACTGAAGACAAGCTGAGTCGAACTGGTTCGACGTAGTGGAAATGTGGCAATAGAGGAATTAGTAAAGGGTCTGAACTTTCACTTTCACTGCCCCCCCCCACCCCCCCTCCGAACTTGGCCCAGCGTCATCTGTTATTTGTACATACTGTATATGTTATATTTTCTGTGCAGAGATGGAACTCTTTTATTCCCTCACCCAATGAGAATTGATAAGAGAATCGATAAGGAATCGGATCAATAAGCAAAATCGATAATGGAATCAGAATTGTTAAATTCTTAAGGATTCCCATCCCTAATCCTGATATACATGAATGTCTGTGCAGTCGTATTAAGTGACACTTCTAAGGAGAGGTCTTTCCTTGGGCTTCGTCTGTGTGTACATCAGACTGCTACTGTGTACACAGACATAAAAACACAGGCGCAATGTTTTCACAATTTCCCATCAGCTAGTCTTAGAAAATAACACGGCAAAAAAAAATTGCTTCGTGAAGAAATGTGCTGCAGTCTTTCCTCAGAGGAGCGCCATGTTTACTGACGCTCAGTAAAGTATTAAAATATCTGACAGAAGAGCGAATAAATCACACAGTGCAATATTCTTTCTATAATAGCTTATGTATGGGCAGTGCAGGGGAAGCCCACACACAGGCGATTCATGTTGTGAGTGGGCAAACATTTCACTGGAGACAGCCAGCATTTGCAAATTACTATCTTTTAAGTTGGCAGACATTTCGTTTTTTTTCCCCTCTGTCTCCCCCATTTGCTCGGGAAAGCATTTATGGTCCATACTTGTGGGACTTTATCTGTTCCATTTGGTCCAATAATATTCACATGTGACTCTTCCCCTTGCTTTTCAATTAAATTGTTAATGAAGGCGATGATAAATAAAGCATGGATACACAGAACAGACACGGCATGTAGGAGAGAGGAAGAGGAGAAAAACACACGCCTCTGTGCCAAAGCAAGAGGAGGATGCTGGGAACACCCAGATGGTTTCATGAGCAACCTTGTCTCCCTCTGTCATTTCTTTTTTTTTTTTTTGTTCTTCTGTACGTTCTCTCTGTCTGTTTTCCCGCCACTCTCCGAGGACAGGAGCATGTTGTTTTTCATGCAAAGCAGAATCAGAATACAGGTTGGATAAAGGAGAGGATGCTTGCAGATTGTTCATAAACCGTTAATACTCTGCAGAATAAAACTGAAAGCTTCCAGCTGGGAACAACAGGTGCCTTTCAATGCTTTAAACAATGAGACACTGATACTTTTCTATCACATAACCTTCTCTCGTAAGTCTCCTTTTATTGTCTTATTTTGTTTCCGTCAGCCTCTACTGTTGTATGTGTTGTAACTATAAATGCACTGAGATCATGGGGCCATGTTTATGTCTTCTAGCGTCTAACTAGAAAAAGCAGGTAGTGAAAATCTGGAGGGACATAAAACCATATTTCAAGGCAAAACAGTATCAGCTAATCTTTGTAAAACCATTCAAACACTCCTCAGAAACCATCACTAGTCGCTTTTCCATTGACCCTCAAACTGCGCAAATATAACTTGCACATAAAAAGTAGTGGATGACAACAAAGTGACTCATAATATTAAGAATTATAAATCTTTATTTTGCTTATATATATTGTACATGTGGCCATGCTAAACACACTGAAACTGACCCTCTGCTTTTAACATATTACTAACAGAACAGGCAGGAACACCACCCACTGTGGACTAGGAGCACTGGGCTGCCCTGGGGAGCAAAATGGGGGGGGCTAAGTGTCTTACTCAAAGGCACATCAGACACCAATTTCTTTGTCTTTGTTTAGGGAAACGAACCGCTGACCCTTCAGTCACAGGTAGAATCTCCAACCTTCAATGCCTCAGATGCCCCCGATGTCACTGAAAGTATCTGAAGTTGTAAAATATAAATTGCAGTATTTTGTACAAAATAAATGTAATGAAACCCAAATATTTAATATCAGCAGTCTCATAGGAAAACTCATTTGTCAAACATTTATTTAGAAAAAAAAAAAAAAAAAAAGCGATATTAGCAGATCTATACTGATTTCATTTAAAAGGGAAACATTTGTTAGATGTATTTAAGTGCTAGGTAAAAATTAGGTAGATTTTCCTCCATAGTTTAAGTGTATTTTGTTCCCATTTTGATCAAAGGACTAATCATTTCAATATCGTAAAACTTTACTTAATATCTTTGGTTTTTTTTCATACCCTCTCATTTTCTACATTAAAGTCTCCTCATTATTAGTCGTTTCTCCATTGACCCTCACATTGCACAAATATAACTTCTGCATAAAAATTGACCTAATGGAAAAACGACAATTTTGCCAAAAATGTCATTTTTTGATTAAAAGTTTTTGTGCTGGCAAGAGGTGTTTTTTTTTTTTGGGCATAGCGCAAATGGTATATCACACAAAACTGCAATGCAAAGACCTTCTTTCACAACTAGAGTCAGGTGAATTAATAAAAAATGGATGTCGACGTATGTTACAACACGTGAAGAAGAAGAAGAAACATGTTGTGGTATGTGTGGACACACCAGGAAACTGCATCAAAAATATATTTACAGTCAAGAATATTCAGAAATACATCCGTCCCCAGACAGATGGTTAGCTGGTTCCCTCTCTGTCATTTTCACTCATGGAATGTTGAATGCAGCGCTTCTGTAACGTTGCAGGAAGTGCATATTGGCATGTCTTTGATTCCGCTCTTAATCTACTGTACTTCATGAGATGATTTTTGGCAGCCTTGACGATTAATTAACCGTGATGTTTAAAATCACGATTAATCGTAACACCATGACATCGTTACAACCCCACTCACATGTATGCCCTATTAACAGAAGTGTAGGGAGCTACAGTATTTAGATTTTTGATGTAACTGAATTAATATTATACACAACTTTTTTAATAAAACAACAAAATATAAAATTAGTCCCTCACTAGTTGCTTTTCCACTGACCCTCAAATTGCGCAAATATAACGTGCGCATAAAAATGTACCTAATGGAAAAAAGACAATTTCGCCAAAAGCCTCATTTTTCCATTAAAACTTTTTGCACTGGCAAGAGGTGGTTTTTCAGATGTAGTGGAAATGGTACAGTATATCACGCAAAACTGCAATGGACAGACTTTGTTTCACAACTACAGTCAGGTGAATTAAAAAAACGGATGTTGATGGGCGTTACAACAAGTGAAGAAGAAGAAGAAACATGTTGCGGTAGGTGTGGACACACCAGGAAACCCGATCATTTTAAATTTAGTACGAGATAGATGGGTAATATATAATAATAATGAATATATCTGTAAATCAACACCATATTTACATTTGTTGCCACATTTATGGAATGACTTCTCGTGTCATCTCGCCATAATAAATAAACAAATTTGTCATTTAATGGAAAAACCGAAATTATGCACTTCTGTTTTTTTCAACATTTAGTAAATATCGGTAAAGTTTTGCGCATATGTGGGAAAAGCGACTGCTGTTTGACATTATAAGATAGGTGTCAGTTAATTCTAAAATATCTGTCGGTCTTGTTGTGAAGTCACCTTGGTCATAATCAGTTTAAAAATTACACAGGATACGTGTTTAATACTGGTTGATCCACTAATTCTATTAATACATGTAAATAATTGGTAAAAAATACAGTTTGTCATCTTTTCATGGTCATCAGATATGACCCATTTGGGCGGTCAGAGGCTCTGTAGTTACCGTGGAAACACTCATCTTCTACAAAATTGATTCACCAGTAAAACCCATGGAGTTGGATCAATGACTATAGATGGAAACATTCGGTTTATGTTCAGTTAATGCAATATTTTGCTGGAAAAGTCAGGGTTTTTTTTTTCCCCCAACTCATTTTATTGAGTTTTTTCAGTCTCAGGTTACATGTATAAAACACCTTTGTATGTAAAAGGATATGAAGTCAACAACCTAAGTGACAGCAATGTATAAAAACAAAAAAAAAACAACCACAACAAAGAACAAAACAGACAACAAACAAACAGTACCTCGACCTTAAAGAATACAATAATACAATGTAAGTCAATCAGTGTAAACATGGTCCATCTCAGCGTTTAAGGCACATAATCTCAGGCTCCTATATATTCAGGAGTAAATAAAGTTCAGTTCACTCCAGTCCAGCAGGGGAACAGCCACAAATGTGAATACAAAAGACACAAGTAATCAATCGTGGATGGCATGGAAATTGAGGAAAAGCCAGTTTTTTCTTCAGCTTTCATTGTTTTGATACAATAACCATTGAATTTACTCTGAGCTTTAATCAACATCTACATGATCTGTGATTTAAATACAGGAAAATACATGATTTACCCTAAAAAAAAACAAAATACAGAGGATAATATTATAATCAATGGTGATAAATCGTTTAAGAAAGGTTAAATAGAGAGAAAAATTCATTTGGGATCTGCCACAAAAGTAGCACCGAGTCTTTATGGGTTAAATTTACAACCCAGGTTTGATTATGTCCAGGGTTTTACACTCCCAGGCCTTAATAGAAAGGTGGGGGGTGTTTCATGATTAATTTACAGATTTTCTATTGTATCATGTAACACCATCCAACAGCAATGTTAGTAACAGAGTAGTTACCATCACTACTATCACACAGGAAGTTGTGTTTTGGAGGTTGTTAGTGTTTGAAGGCTCCTGAATCCTGGCCCAGGTTAATCTGGATGGATCAAAATTGTGAAGCATACGTATCAGGTTCAGGCTTACATAACCTAAATCCCACAGGAAGTCCGTCATCTTGAATTAACTGTCACATTTTGCAGTATTTGTGTCTTGTCCTATAGGTAAAGGTTGTTTTTGTTTTGGATCAGAGTGCCATCAACTTCTCTGGCAGTTGTATTTTTGCACTATTTATTTGAAAAGTGATTATTGATTGTTTGCACCAGTCTTCTTTGCTCTTTTGTTTTAATGCATTCCACCCCCGTTCTTGATGAACTCCAGATTCATTTATAATACATCCACCTTTTGTGATTTGGCCCAGTGATGGGCCTATGGCGACATTTCATTTTGTTTTTCTTTGGTTTATTCTATTAGACTTGTCAGAAAGGTTTCTTTGAATCCGAAGAGTGATGAGAAGTCAGCAGGGCCCATTTTGTATAAACTGTGAAGATAGAATCACATAGATAATTATGACTATGATCTTACAAAGTTACTTTCATTAGCAGAGGAAGCTGGGTTTGAGCACAGACCTGCACAATAATCAGTAAACAGAATTAGAAAGTTGACAGTTCACTTAAATGTAAATCATGTATTTTCTTATATTTAATTCACTGATCATGTAGATATCCATTAAAGCTCAGAGTAAATTCAGTGGTTATTATATCAAAACAATGAAAACTGAAGAAAAAAGTGACTTTTCCTGCAAAACATATAATTAACCAGTGTTGTAGTGGTCCCTGGAGAAGTGGGTATACTCTTTTTTTTTTTTTTTCCTTTTTTAAGTAATCCAGAAAAAACAGTTTTAGAAACAGTGACATGTCAGACTACTCTATTTACTTTATCCAAAAATCCATCAGTAGTATTTCCTCACTATTATAAAATGATCATGACTTGATCAGGAGCAGTTTGTAGGTTTTACTGGTCACACAAGCAGCTGCATGAATGGAAATGGATTCAACATGAGGTAAACATAGGATAATGTTAGCCTTTCATAACGTTAGCCTACTCACACAGTTTAACTATTGGTGACAAAATATCTCCTCTAAATGTGCAGTCATATGTCCAGTAGTTTAAAACAGTGACTCATTCTGAAACCACCTTAAAACTTACCCCAGAATTATGTCTTCCATTAAAGTAGGTTCTCTCAATATGTGTCATTCATTTGAAAGACATTTATTCTGTCTTTCTTGTTCGCATTTCCAATAATCAAGTGTCTTTTAACAAGACATGCAGTGACCTGTCAATCAACTGGGGTGGCACTGGCACCTGAGGTGTCCAATCAGGTTCCAGAGGTGGTTCTGGCACTAAGTTAGCAATATTTTCCTCAGCATGACCAGCCCTACTCTGCCTCTGATTGGCTCATCAGTCCTCATGCCTAAAGTTAACCAATCTAATCAGTGAAGAGAACAAGTACTAGCCAATTAGAGGCAGAGTAGGGCGGGTCATGGCTTCACCATCCTTGGGGAAAACATGGGTAATTTGGCTCAGATACTACTGAGTGGTACGCATCAGGATTTAGAAGTGGGTATAGGCAATGCTGACTGAAAAATAAGTAGGTACACTCCGTATACCACCGTAAACCCTGGACTACACATAAACCAAGTTTTTCCATCTACTGTCATTGGATTCAAGCACAGAGCTGCACAATAATCAGTAAACAGAATTAGAAAATCCACAGTTCAATTCAGTGTTTTATTGGTAAATGTAAGGGATCCTTATGAACATGTTCCACCAATTATTACATCTCTGCTTATGTAAAATAAACAAAACCTCTGTGTTACTCTCATTATCCTATGCCTATGTCTCTGTACAGGATTGCAAAGGATTGCATTACAGAGGTGAGGCAATTTGAAATCTAATGCGACACTGCAGCACTGCCGGAGTTCCAGTGACTTGTCCCAAGTCCGAGCAGAAGCTTGTGGCTACTTTAATTGGTTATGCATCCTTGAAAAAGCTCTCCTCCAGTCAATATTCCTCAGACCACCAAGCCCATTTCCATCTTTTTATGCTCTGTCTCTCGCTCCCTCCATTCACAAAAGAAACAATAAGATAATCCATCTGATTTATCATGACTGCTCTCACCCCCTCCTCCCCCCTCTCATCTTTACTTCTCTTCATCTCTCTCCATTAGACAGCTAATTTCATTTGCAGACTATTTCTCTCCTACTTACAGCAAGCAAAGAGACAAACTGTACCAGTATAAAAATGTTTCCCTATCACATGGCCAGTGCATTATTTATACACACCATCACTGCTGCAAACAGTTGGAGAGAATTTTTCAGTTATTCTGAAGTAACTGCTGGAGCGTCTTTGATTTTCCTTTTTTTTCATCTGCATGTATTTATAGAATAACTGCAGAACTGAGTAAACTGACCCCTATCTGCATGATCAGGTGAATAATAAAAACAAAGCCGGTAACAATAGGGACAGAATATAGTGACAGTGTGTTTCTGATTAAGGTTTTAGAAGATAGAGCAGTGTTTTTCAACCTTCGGGTCGGGACCCCAAGTCGGGTCACCTGGAATTCAAATGGGGTCGCCTGAAATTTTTAGTAATTGATAATAAATAAATAAATAAATAAAAAATATATGGTGAGTTGAGAGAGACGATCACAATACATAAAAGACATGACAAACTGTGAAGCTGAAACTGAAGCACTGTGGTTCTGTTTATCTGTCAAATGTTCATTGTAGTCAGTTTCAGATGCTGCAGCTCTTTCATAATTCATAGTTTGAGTTCTTGTTTGTTCAGTATTAATTTGCAGCCTTCACTGTAAGCCCAGACTTTGTATTTATTAAAATGCTTTCATGACAATGTACTTAAATGATTTAAGTTTTATTACAGTACTGTAAAATGTTAAATATATTCTACTAATTTGTAGACATAGTCAAAAGTACGAAAAAGTTTAAGCTGAATGGATTTAAATCACCAAGTTTTAGTCATGACCACACCTTTTTATCTCCGCATTACTTATTACTTATTATTATTACTTATTACTTACTTATTTTTAGACAAAAGATCTTGAAACTCTAATTTCAAGAAATCTTACCAAGATCATTTTCACTTGTTCGACTGGCAGATTTTTTTTTTCTTGAATTAAGCTAAAAAAAAAAAAAATTAAAAAAAATTGAATTAAGCAAAAAAAAAAAAAAAAATCTGCCAATGGAACAAGTGAAAATTACCTTGGTAAGATTTCTTGAAAATATTAAAAATAAATAAAAATAAGTTCTTATATCTCACTGAAAAGTTAGTCTTAAGGTGATTATCTCTTATTTTAAGTGAGATATTTTTGACTAGAAATGAGAAAAATATACTCGGTAAGATTTTGATTTTTGCAGTGTAGATGAATGTCCATTGTATAGGAGGCAAATGTGTAAAAACTGGAAAATATGTGGGAGTGAACACTTAATATACAACAGAATGGTAGCAGATTTCAAAAGATAACTAGTGATTATTAAACAACTGTACATGCATCCCTGGTGTGAAGTGGAGTATACCAAAACATACTTCCTCCATCACATTCCATTCATGAGGAAATAGGGGAGTGTGGACACCCCCTGTTTTGTGGTACGGGGCATTGGAAAGCTAAGTTATCACTCCCTTCATCTGAGAAGAGTTTCATGGTGGGCACCGCAGGGAAGGCATTATCATCCCACTTAGAAAAAAACTGACAGGGGTACGCTTCACCCAGTGGTGTAGCGGTCCCTGAAAAAGTGGGTATACTCTCAATTTTTGCCCTTTTTTTTTAAGTAGTCCAGAAAACGCCATTTTAGAAACAGTGACATGTCAGACTACTCTATTTTGTTTACCCAAAAATCCATCAGTAGTATTTGCTCACTATTATAAAATGATCATGACTTGATCAGGAGCAGTTTGTAGGTATTACTGGTCACACAAGCAGCTGCATGAATGGAAATGGATTAAACATGAGGCAAACATAGGATAACATTAGCTTTTCATAATGTTAGCCTTTCATAACATTAGCCTACCCACCAAGGTTATTATCGTTAATGAAAACTATCAAAATGACGAAAACTAGAATTGAAAAAAAATTTTTGTTAACTGAAATAAATAAAAACTATAATTAAAAGAAAAAAAGGATAAGTAACTGAAACTGTATTATGTGCTTACAAAACTAACTAAAACGTATAAAAATTATGGATAAAATTCCCTTAGTTTTCATCTTTGTCAATGTCGGATTGATACAAAATTGATATATTTTAGCTGTATGACACTTCAAGGTCTGTCACTTCTCGTCACTTGTCGTTTAGAGTCGTCTTCTCGTCTTCTCTACCTGGAAACATGGAAGCTAAAGTTGGGAGAAAGCAGCAGAGTCCTGTATGGGATTTATTTGAATACAACGGTGAGGAAGATAAAAAATACAACAAAACTAAAACTAAACTAAAACTGAGCATTTAGAAAAAAATGAAAACTAATAAAAACTAGCAAACCTGCTCTAAAAAATGAATTAAAAGTAACTGAATTAGAGAAAAAAAGTCAAAACTGAATAAAACTAAACTATAATGAAAACTCCAAAACTATTAAAACCTTGCTACTCACACAGTTTAACTATTGGTGATAAAATCTCTTCTCTAAATGTACAGTCATATGACCAGTAGTTTAAAACAGTGACTCATTCTGAAACCACCTTAAAACTGACCTCAGAATTATGTACTCCATGAAAGTAGGTTCTCTCAATATGTGTTATTCATTTGAAAGATGTTTATTCTGCCTTTCTTGTTGGCATTTTACACCTTTCAATGAGACATGCAGTGACCTGTCAATCAACTGGGGTGGCACTGACAACTGAGGCGTCCAATCAGGTTCCAGAGGTGGCCAGCACTAGTTAGCAATAGTTTCCTTGGCATGACCCACCCTACTCTGCCTCTGATCGTCAGTCCTCATGTCTAAAGTTAACCAACCTAATCAGTGAAGGTACAGAGTACTAGCCAATTAGAGGCAGAGTAGGGCGGGTCATGGCTTCACCATTTTAGGAGAAAACATGGGCAGTTTGGCTCAGATATACTACTGAATGGTGCACATCAGGGGGATTTAGAAGTGGGTATACAATGAGTCATCTACCGACTCAAAGAGGGCAAACATGTTAAATTATAAATGCTTTACATGAATATTTGTCCAATATTTCAAATAATAACACTGGGTTACAAAAAAATGTTTTTTGCAAGTTGTCTAGGTTTTTTCAACTGAATTAGGACCATTTTGCACCGCTAAATCCAAAAATGACATCTGTTTTTCTCAATCAGGTCAGGTTTTTTTGCTAATTTGATTTTGAAAAATTTGATCTTCTCACAAAATATAATAATTAATACCAAAATAAGATTGGTAAGCACACTTTATGAAACTTGTGACTTGACTCCTGTTAGGTACAATGGTGTATTCACCGCAGATGTAGCAGAATACGTCAGGCTTATTTTTGCAAGATCTTCTAGTCGAAGCCATTTCATTCACCTGTAATATTAAAAAAAAAACATTAATCATAAATTGGCAAAAGTAAAATCTTCAGAAATCGTTTATTGCAAGAAATATGAGAGAATTTTGTATCGTATGATGTGAAAATGCCCATAAATGTAAGCAAAAATGTTAAAAAGCCAATATGTAGCATAGTTCAGAAAGTTGACCTGATTGAGCAAAACTAATGTGATTTTTGGATTCAGCACACAAAAATTATCCTAAATCAGCTCAGAAAACTTAAACAATAAATGTTTTTGACCAGTGTAATCAAGTACTTTGGCAGAGGAGAGAGTTGCAGGTTTGCAGAGTAGAAAAAGAATGAGAACACAGGAAGTGACAGAAATATATCTGCAGTTACGTATTGAAAATGAGGTGTATGTGACGACAACTCCTGGTGCACTATTCTTAACACCAGAGAAGCAGTCTGTGCGGTGGGCACTCAGTCATTCTGCAGTGAGTCACCATAACATGCATAAAGCATAGATCTGCACCACATTACTCACATGCACACAGAGTAACACACTAGTGCGTTATCAAAATGGACTCTTTAAAAATCCAGCTACCTCCTGACAAACTCCTTGCGGTCTTTAATGTGTGCACAGATCGGCAGCAGGATGCACGAGGCCAGACAGAAGTGTGTGGAAAAACACTGTGGCTGAATGAACCACCAGGGAATGGAACTGAATAATCAAATATGGCTCTTCACTCGGCCTTCATTTCCCAACAAGTGACCCCGCCGTGGGCTCACTGGATTATTGCTTACAGATTATTCCTCCAAAACCCGAGGGGAGTCGTGCCCTATGGTTTCGCTCTGTCAGGGACAGCATTCCCCCCTGAAATGGAAATGAGTCGGAGGCTCCGGTTCTCGAGCGGATTTGCAGAATTTCAAAACAACACATTTACTGGCTGTATTTATTTAAACCATAAAGACCCAGGACTACTTTTATGTCAGTTCCCATGTGAAATTTTCTCTACATCTTTCCTTTCTTAAGTGACTTATCATCATTTATTTATAATATTATCCTCTGTATTTTGTATTTTATTGGTATAAATCATGTATTTTCCTATATTTAATTTACTGATCATGAAGATGCTCATAAAAGCTCAGATTAAAGTTGAGGGTTATTATATCAAAAACGGAGAATAGGGCACAAAATGGGACTTTGTATCATTAACTAACGGCCTGATCACAATCAAGGGTACCAGAAAGGGTGCAGAGATAAATAAAAAATATTACCTTATCAAAAAATCAGACAGGCCATTTTATTTTATTTTTAAATTATTTAATAATTATTGTTAAATGATTTTTGCATGGATGCTACTTTTTAAATGTATTTTAAAATCTCTTGTACCCCCTGGAGTGCCTTCATGTACCCCCAGGAGTACGAGTACCCCCATTTGAGAACCACTGCAATAGGCTATACAGCCCGTGTGTGCTGGCACTGTGGAGTAAATACAGTGTTCTATAATTATATTACTCTATGTAACATACCCCTGAATGGTCAAATCTCACCCAATTTCATCTATTTGAGAATTTATTTGAGACGATTAATTGTAATAAGAAACCTCAGCAGAGATAAAGACAGGAATGGAACACAGTGAGAGAATGTGAGCGGCAGACAGAGGTGTGTAGGAGTGGGAATGCTGCTCACATACCTTTACTTGCAACAGTGATATAAGATTTTCCCATATTTTATAACTGCTGCTGTATTACATTTTTTTATACCCAGCAATTACATAATTAGCTTTGGCATATGAAGCGGAACAGAGGCGTTTACTTAGTTCGTTTTTAGGGGAGAAGGGTACATATTTCATATACAGCAACTATCCCTGACAAGGAATATTTTAAAGCGGTTTTGTTCACCTTGTAAAATACTATAATTAGAGATTTTATTTTAAGTCTGAAGACAAACTTTGAATTCCTTAACAGTGCATACATTATTGTTGTAGTTTAGTGTGGTATCTGATGATAACTGCAGTGACAATACATTCAGATCTACAATTAATAACTTATCTTTTCAAATTAATGCAGGTAGTAAAATGCAAAAGTAGTGTCTGGGTGTAGGGGGAGTTCAACAATGTAAGCTTTGCTACTTTAAAATATATTAATGCTCAGGATTATTCATATAAAATGTTAAATTTCTCTGAATGTGCATTAATGTCTCAGACAAACCCTAATCTGTAATAACATCCAAGTACAAATCTGCCACAATAAAGTCTATATGAAGACATGAAGCTACTGTTCAGAGTTTTTAATTGGTAACAAGACCGTGTTTGTTCTGAGTTGTTTAATTATAAAATAGTAACTTTGGTCCACACTCCAATATAGTGGATGACAGTAATACACCTACGCAATGTGAAAAAGATGAAGTATGAATGTGAAACAAATCGAATATAATGCAGTGTTTTATGTTTTCAGGTGATTATGCACTCGTGAAAATATATGATCAAGATTATATTCCACTTCGGTAATTAGATCTCTGTAACTGGACAATTAATACGAAGTTATTACATAAAGCATCATTCCAAGCACTTACCATCCTGCAGAAAAGAGCAATAAGGACTGTTCACAAGGTTCAGTACTTGGAACATACAAATCCACTTTTTAGACAATCAGAACTACTGAAATTCACTGACATTGTATCTTACCAAACACTAATAATCATGTACAAGGCAAAAAAACAGACAATTACCAGAAAATATCCCAAAAATGTTTAGACATTGGGAGGGAGGTTATCAATTAAGAGGGGAACATAACTTCAAAATCAAAAACAGGACAACAACCTTAAAAAGTTTTTGTTTATCTATTTCTGGTGTCAAGTTATGGAACAATCTAAGTGAGGAACTCAAGCAAAGTCCAAATATGAACCAGTTTAAGAAAATGTACAAAAAAAAGTTTGTTTAGCAGTTACAACTGATAATTGATAATTCTTACTGACTACTGTCATTTATTCATTGATATGACATAGGGATTAGAGGCAGAGAAGGAATGTACATGTGTATGGATGTATCAGTGTATATATGCAGTTGTACATGTATATGTAAGTGTATGTGTATGGGGATGTACGTGTATATGTATATATGTGTATGAATGTATATGTATATTTATATGTAAGTGTATGTGTATATATATGTATATGATGGTATATATGTATATGTGTGTGTGTGTGTATATATATATATATATATTAGGCCTGTAACGGTACACGTACCGAACCGAACCGTTTCGGTACACACCTGTTCGGTTCGGTACACAGCTGTACCGAAACGGCACAGTCTGTTGAGAAAAAGAAAAAGGAACAAAAGACATTGTTTGATGCGGAACGTTAAATACACGCAAGTTTCACACGGACATATTTAAGGACGCATACATTGACCCTAAATATGAAATAGCAGCTGATATAAGGTAAAAAAAAAAAAATAAATAAAAAAAAATATGATGAGAACCTGGAAGGAAGAGATTGGAGACCCTCCACCATCAGTACAGTCCAGTTTGGATCACTTCAGGTCCCGGTGAAAGACAACAACGAGGAAAGAGACGGAGATAAGACGAACGCTGTGTGGCCCCTAGGAACTACGGTAGTTCTAAAACACACTAACTGTCTGTCTCTCTCTCACGCACGCTGTATACCAGAGGAATAGAACTCGGAGTTGGACGTTGAAAGTATATAAAAATAAAGTTTCACTTTCGTTTCACGCCAGCGTTAGTTACGTTAGTTATGGACCGGACCGCCCCCCCCTCCCCCACACGCGCCCCCGGCTCCGACCAAAAAAAAAACAAAAACAAAAAAACAAACAAACAAACAAACCATCCCCCAGACAAATCGCACCTTGCGTGTGCGCACACGCGCACACACACGCGCACACACACGAGTATACAAAGTGTTCTAAACAGTTTGTTAGCTGTCCTAAAATAAATAATTTGGTTCAGTTTGTTGTCAGTGTTGCTCTTCAGTTTGTTTAAACAGAATACCAGTTTACCCTCCTGTTAATGTTGCACTACATGCAGAATTTTTTTGTTGATATTTTTATGCAGAATGTGAACTGACAGAACTGTGATTAGATTTTTGTTGTTTGTTCAAAACTACCTGTCAGGGAAAAGTGTAATACTAATGTTTAAAATACATTTAGTAATATTAATAATTTATTTTATTTTCTATTTGATTTATAGTAGCAGAATTATATTATTCCTGTTTTTCTATATTCTATTGTGTCCAAAAATTGGGGGAAAAATGTTCAAAAATTCAAACGTATTAAAGATATTTTGAGGGGTTTTCTTTCTTCCCGTACCGAACCGAAAAAAACCGAACCGTGGCTTTGAAAACCGAAAACGTACCGAACCGAAAATTTTGTGTACCGTTACAGACCTAATATATATATATATATATATATATATATATATATATATATATATGTGTGTGTGTGTGTGTATATATATATGTATATGTATAAATATGTATGTATGTATATATGTACATATTGCTGGTTTAGACAAAGTGGTGAGAGCTGCTAAGCTATATTTCTTCTCACTCCTTTTCGAATATGACTCTTTTTTCTTTTTGTTTTTAGTGTGTATTATTTTTTGCTTCCTTGAATTTTCATTTCTATATTACGTTGTGCAAAGAAGTCAAATAGTATCAATCAGGAAGCTTGTATCATTTCCATATTCAAAATAAATCAATAAAAAAAGAGTGTTTTACCTTCTGCAGCTGAGTTGATAAGACTCTGGTCACAACTTTACGTGACTATATTAGAATATAGTACAGTTACTGTAAACTGTTACATAAAAGAGTAGCTTCAGATAAAGAAATTAAAACGTAGGGAGAGAAGAGAGAGGGGCGTAGGTTGGACAGAAAGAGAGACAAGCAGACAGTGGGAATTCTCCCCACATAGACATGTCTTCTGGGTCCACTAGGCCACTGAGACCGGCCCTGGTGCAGCATTGATTGCAGCCATCTGCTTTAGCCAACACATTGTGATTACACTTTGCAGTGGTATTGACTTTGTGTTAAATCCTGGTCTGTCACAGAAACTCCCAGCAAGCACCTTTCGCTTTTCTCTCACCCTCACCCACCTTGCTTTTCATCTCAGGTGATGCCCAATCTTCTCATACTGATAGACACTCACTCGGTGTGACTGCAGATCTGCCATCTTTTCACACTGTGGTCCACAACATATCTTGGGGCGATAGTTAATGAACAGGTTCCAACAACTGGGGAGCCTGTGCCAAATTGCTGATGGCATTAGCCTCAGGGCATTTACAAAACAACTAGAAAAGGTTTCCCAGTAGCTCCACAGCTGATTGTTGAGTCTGTACTGGGTGTCTCCTCTGAGGCAGACCTCATGGACTGTCCAGAATCCACAAAAAGAGCCCTGACTAACAGCGCTGGTCTAACTGGTGAATCTTCCTGCCATTTTTATCAAAAAGTTTCCTGCTCAGAAGGCCAAACAAACTGGCATTCAATGGTGCTGTTGGAGAGAATGTGGGGGAACCATGGTGGATCAGGCCCATGTTTTCTGGTCCTGCCCCTCTATCCAGACTTACTGGAAGGAAGTATCTGAAATCATCTCTAAAGTTTTGTGTTTTAAAATCAACACATCATTCACTTCCCTCTTTCTTGGTCATGAACCTGATGGTCTCAGTCAAAATGACACTTACCTCCTCAAGGTCTTACTGGCAGCGAGTAAAAAGACAATTACAAAATACTGGCTTAAGAGAGAATGTCCACTGATGACTGTCTGTACCAGTATTGTAAAACATCTGCATTTACTAGAACAGATGACCTACACAATACGACTGCAGAAAGAACTGGGTGAAGAACTTTGGGGAAAACGGCCCGTTTACAAAACCTGAGACAAACTAGTAAACCTTTAAGTGTAAAAACTGTGTTGTTTGTCGAAGCAACGTAATCTTTGGAATCCCTAGACCTCATGGCCTGTTTGTTTTGTTTTACCTCTGCCAGGAGGTACTGTGATCACTTTGCTTTGTGTGTTTGTTTGTTTGTTTGTTTGTGTGTTTGCTTGTTTGTTTGTTAGCAACTTTAGGGGAAAACTATTCCATCTATCTTTCCCAAATTGTACCCACAGATAGGCCTAGGCCCAGGGACCAACCCATTAGATTTTGGGCCAAGTAGGCCAAAGTTCAAGGTCACAGCAAGGTCATAAAATCTACAATTTTCCTACCTCTCATCATTGAGCAATTTTCGAAAATTCATAAAAAATTCAAAACGACTCCGATTAGCCTCCAATTTGATCCACCCATAGCTTAGAACAATATCTTGTATCTAGAACAAAATTGTCCACATCCACTGCGGAATGTGGACTCTGTGGACATTTTAATTTAACATTGAAAATCCTGTTTTTGACACATTTTTCATTTACATATGTTTCTATGTGGTTTACTGCTGGTTGGCTGGTTTATATATGTTTCTATGTGGTTACCTCTGCAGAGGAGGTTATGTTTTTGCCAGGGTTTGTTTGTTGGTTGGTTAGTTAGCACAATAACTCAAAAACTTATGGACGGATTCCCAGGAAATTTTCAGGAAATGTTGATACTGGCACAAGGAACAAATGATTAAATTTTGGTGGTGATCAGGGGGGCAGATCCTGTCTTGGCAGAGGTCTGCACTCTCCAAGTGCTTTTCTAGTTTTGTTTTTGAATCTGTAAAAAAACAAAAAACAAAACAAAACAAAAAAAACTTTCATAAATAGTTAAAAAAAGTTTCCTGCTGTCAAATGCTTTTCCAGACCCTCTTTTGCCCACCTATACTTATAACCTTTTTAGTGATTTTTGATTGTCACACATAATGCTCTGAGTATCTAAGTGCATGTAGAGGTTTGCTCACATTAGAGCATCCATCCATGTTCTTTCACTTGCTGGTACCACCTACACATCTTTGGCACGAGAAGAACTTAGCCTTCAGCGCCTTCTGACAGAAAAGCTTTAGGAAGTCGTGTGAGGTTGGATAAAGAGTGAGAAAACATTTCATTGTGGATGAACAGGGTGTACACAGGAGGAAGTGCAGCAGACTGGGGTTAATGTCACAGATGGAACTATCATCGGTGTTTGTTTATTTCCAATTGTCAGTTGGAGTCTAGTTAAGTTTTAAGGGAAGAATTATAGTTTGGGTTAAAGTACACTTTTGCCAAGGCACAATGAAAGCCTTTCTGCAAGAAAGTTTTTCTGTCAGAAAGGCCTGAGGCCCAACCTCTCCCATGTGCAACATCTTTATACATAACCTAGAAGCTTTCAAACACCCAGCCTCAGAGAACATTCTCCATTCCTTGAATTGTTGACTTTCTTAGCTGTGGCCTCACATAACTTTTTGAACAACAGTATAATGGAAATGAGTGGAAAAAATTCAATTAATTTTCAGTTTTTTGAGCTGTAGCTGAGGTGAAAATAATTTGGACCTGAAAAAACTAAAGAACATGCAAATATTAAATTATGAACAGAGGCAACATGCATTAAATATGGAAATGCAATGTTGTATTCCAACCAACTCAAACATGTTCATATCACCTCCATCCTGCCTTCTTTTCCTCATTCCAGCCTTTTCTCCGCTGTCTGACTGTATTAGTGCCTTTACTTGATATTCACAAAATGCATTACTGTGCTGTGCAACCCTCCTCACCCTCAGGGGAGCCTACACTTGCCGGTTTCTCCAGAGAAAAGGGAGAATAGCAGATTCTTCTCCATTGCTCAACAGCCGTCCATTCCTCTGGGCAACAACTCTACTGCCTCCCTGCTTGTCAGAACACCTCTTTGCCATGCAAATTGCTTTGTTTTTTTGTTAGTTTTTTTAAGTTCACGCTCTTCCCAAGCATTCCCCGCTGCAAAACGAAGTTTGGAAGGAAAAAAAAGGTCCTTTCTCTCCATTGCAATATTCTGCCTTCAAAACCGTTTTAGCCCACGCTGATAGAGGAAATGCTGTTTCCTGGTGGATTTATGACCATGGGGTCAAAGGGGAGGGGTTTCCTAGGGGTGGCTGTTTGCAGGTACACATTGGACCCTGTTTAACTGAAACATCTGAGATAGAGGTTATAGTTACATGGAATAAAGTTATTAAAATACAACAAAAAAAGAAAAAAGTGCATCACGGCCTGATCACAATCAAGAGTACCAGAAAGGGTGCACATATAGATAAAAAATAATAATACTCTATCAAAAAATCAGACAGGCCATTCTGATATTTCTCTTTTAAAGTCCAAAATATTTTTGTATTATGGTGTCTACTAAAAATTTCGCAGGCTTGTACCCCTGTCAAATCAGAAATTATTGGGTGTACGAACACTCCAGCCTAATAGCCTCCATATTTAATGCCTACGAAGATATACAAATGTTTCAGCACTCAGGATAATCATGCATTGTTTATTGCATAGATGTCGTGTCCAAAGCATGCGTGCTGAAAAATTCCATATATTGACAGAAACAATAAAATTAGACCCACATATTTTGAATATGGTGTACGGACACTACTTGGTGTACGGACTCTACAAGATTGGAATGGAAATCTGGGTTACCACATGGTCGCATCTCTGTTAGATCTGTAACTAAGTCTTCCTGGTACAGGAGGAAAGAAACATTTGTGAACAAGTTAGAACAATATATCTATAAGGCATATACGCCATATTATTGATGGAAGTATATTGGTGTGCGGACACTACATGAATTTTGGTGAACAACGCGCCATTGAAAACATGCGGTTGGATGTAAACATCCGTTTGCCACATTGTTACCAAATTTTCTGCAGCCAGGGAGCAGACCAAAATCTGTCTAGTTGTGCATATTTAGTCATAATAATACTGAAATAACAGGTTCCCATTCTATTATTACAATTAAAGGGCTGTAAAAGAAGGGTTTTCACAACAAAATGGTTGATTGTCTTAAAACTGAAAATAAGAATTGATAATCAAACAGCTGTTCAACAAAAATGATCAATAAATGAAAAGCAATGTGATGCGTGTATTTTGTAATAAAATAGACACAGGAGTTGAGTAGCACGTTACAAAACATTATGTACAATAATTTTTCTCTCTTATGACAATAAAATTGTGCACATGTTTTCACGCTCATTGGGTCGCCATATTATCAGTTTTTATCCGATTTTCTTCAGATTTGGAGGATTGCAAGACCTAGTAAGAAGATGGCCAAAGAAACATTTTGGGAATAATTTTGGGGGGATCTTTTTGCAATACTGATTAATAACTGATGCAAATATACTTGTACACCGTGATTGTGATCAGTCTGTTTTGACTGGTCAGATACTTGTGTCTAAACTATTACTGCAAGCAAATATATTTAGGGCTCACAATATTTTGTTATACGATGCTGTATAAATTGTTTAAAACCCTGCATTGATTTTTAAGTGTTTTTGTGCAAAGATGCATAGCAGACAATGATTCAGTTTATGTTTTCCTGAAAGACAATATATCACTTTGTTTTAAGCAAGATATTGAATTATAAGCATTGTATCATGATCCGCACAGGCTAATATATTCAGCGACTGTTGGTAACACTTTTTGATGTCTTCCGGAACAGATGATATAGACAGAAGGGCAATTTAGCTGAAATGAAATTAAGGTGTTCCTCAAAACTGTGAGAGACATACGTGATGTGCGTCAGAAGATTAAGTGTGAAAAGCTCCAGAAGTCATTATCAAACATTGTGACATATAAATGTAAGCATGAACACACTCCCAAGAGCAGTGTTATGTCCTCTTACCACTAGCTTTCCGTGGTCCATTTTCTTTCTCGCACACACACACACACACACACACACACAGAATCCTAATTTTATCTCCTCTTACTGCCTTGTTTTATTCAGATACCGCCACGCTGTGTGAACGATGGACTTTTGAGAGAAGGGGGACACAGTGTTCACCTCCCTGAAGCGTGGCTGGAGGGTGGTGAGCACCTCTGGTTTGCTACACACAGATACACTCTAAAAAGGAAATGCCCAGGTTTTCCACTTGCCAGCATCAACCCAGGAGAAACCCTAAGGTGAGTCCGACATCAATAAGAATCTGCAACACCGAGTCCACAGGGGCCACAAAGAGTGCATCCAAAACTGAGCAACACTCTTCAAAAGGTGTTTTCTACTGGAAAAAGTGACATGATCGACCGAGAGTATTTTGAAATGGGTACATGTAGGTTTTTCTAAAGTGCTGCTGATGGTAAGAGGTAGTTAGACTCCTGATTCACTGCGAAAAGAGACTTGGTTGAGTCACTGCCTGCTAAATAGAGAAATACACGTATTCAGTAAAATGGGCAGTTTTAAGAAATACTAAGCTGAACGAATTTATTGATTTAATTTTAATGATATAATGTGGCATAGAGTTTATTATGAAAAAGCAAAATTGACTTATTTTCTTCATTTCAAAGTCACTAGTCGCTTTTCCACTGGACATCTGCGGAAAACTTTACCGATATTTATGAAATGTCGAAAAAACAGAAGTGCCTAATGTCAGTTTTTCCATTAAATCACAAATGCGATGATTTCTTTATTTATTATCGCAAGATGGCACGAGAAGTCATTCCATAAACATGGCAATGAACGTAAATATGGTGTTGATTTACAGATATGTTCATTAGTATTATATATTACCCCTCTATCTCGTACTAAATAAAAAAATGATCGGGTTTCCTGGTGTGTCCACACATACCGCAATGTTTCTTCTTCTTCTTCTTTGCTTGTTGTAACGTACGTCAACATCCGTTTTTTTTAATTCACCTGACTCTAGTTGCAAAAAGAGATCTTTCCATTGCAGTTTAGCGTGATATACCATTTGCGCTACTCCCGAAAAACCACCTCTTGCCAGCACAAAAACTTTTTTACAAAAAATGAGTGAAATTGTCATTTTTCCATTAGGTTAATTTTAATGCACAAGTTATATTTGTGCAATTTGAGGGTCAATGGAAAAGTGACTAATTAAAAGTTGTTGCTGTTAAAAAATAAATGTTCATACGGTTTCAATTCTTTACATTCAGTTATAATGATGTATTTATAGCATTTAAATAACTCTTATACCTTGAGTAAACATCTTCTTCTTGTAACTAAATTCACCAACAGCTTTGGTAGATTAGAATGTAAGTATTCATGCTCTACTTGAAGTGAATTTTTGTGAAATATTCTGTAACCGTATTTTTGGCAAACACTGCAAATTTTTGTCTACTTTTCTTGTGAAATTCATTTAGTTATATTAAATATTTAGGTTGCATTGAATACATGTGATTACCTCCTTCTAATACAATATAATTAATGTATACCAACTTTAAATCTATGTATTCAGTCATGTCATTAGTCACTTTTCCATTACCCTCAAATTGCGCAAATATAACTTGTGCATAAAAATTGACCTCATGGGAAAAATGACAATTTCGCCAAAAGTCTCATTTAAGAGGTGGTTTTTCGGGCGTAGCGCAAATGGTATATCACGTAAAACTGGTATGGAAAGACCTTTTTTCGTAACTAGAGTCAGGTGAATTAAAAAAACAGATGTTCACATACGTTACAACAAGCAAAGAAGAAGAGGAAACATGTCGCGGTATGTGTGGACACGCCAGGAAACCCAATCATTTTTTAATTTAGTACGAGATAGAGGGGTAATATATAATAACTAGAAGCACCTGGAGAGTGCAGACCTCCGCCAAGGCAGATCAGTTCCCCGGATTTGGATGAAAATTTCAGGAAATGTTGATACTGGCACAAGGAACACATGATTAAATTTTGGTGGTGAACCGGGGTGAACGGGGGGGGGGGCACTGATCTGCCTATATCTGTAAATCAACACCATATTTACATTTGTCGCCATGTTTATGGAATGGCTTCTCATGTCATCTCGCGATAATAAATAAACAAATCATCGCATTTGTGATTTAATGGAAAAACCAACACTACGCACTTTCATTTTTTTGACATTTAGTAAATATCGGTAAAATTTTGCACAGATGTCCAATGGAAAAGCAACTACTGTCATATTGTTTTAAGAAACCAATGACTATATTGTAAAGTGTCGAGTATTCAATGTCAGATGAAGATGAAGATACTGTGTATAAATGTGCCCTCATCACAACATGATAGTACAAATAAAAGCACAAAAAACACACTCAAATATCAAGTAGGACATGGATATAATCAGGAAAATGCCTTTTTATCCGCACAACCTTCAAGAAAGCTGCCTGCCACACACCTTCTGTCTCTATCTGCCTCCCTCTCTCGCTCTCTCTCTCTCTTCTATAGTCTGACCATGATTATAGTTCTATACAACGCTCTGCTGAGAACGTGACTGGGGTGTCAATGCAGCCCGTTCCCACACTCAGCATGCTGGGTATATATCAGCGACTCATCTCCAAGACACAGGCTCCAAGGTCTCTCAATGTGAGACATGCCATTAGGTCTCTTTCATTCTTTTTCTCTTTCTCTCTGCCTTTTTCTTTTTTTCTTTTTTTTTTTTTTTTTTTGCCGGAACTCTCAGATGTCATTGCTATAACTCCGCTTTGGTTTCCTGGGAGGATATCATTTTGTTTGATGTCGTTTTGTTGAGAGAATAGAGGTGGATTTGGTGGCCTACACTGTGTTTGTATCAACGTCATATACCTCATAACAGAAGGGTACCGTATCGCTTAAAAAAACAGACACATTCTACTGCTGGACTTCAACCCGGCAAATTTGAAACTTCCTGTAAATTTCCACATGTAGTAACAGTCTACGATGGTCTAATTCAGGGGTGTCGAACTCATTTTAGTTCAGGGGCCACATTCAGCCCAGTTTGATCTCCAATGGGCTGGAACAGTAAAATAATAACAGTGAAAAAAGTAAAATTATATTATGATCGGGTTTACATCTACAAAGTTTCCTTAAAAATCTGAATAACATGAAAAACTTGAATTGTCTTAAGAAAAACAAGTGCAATTTTAACAATATTCTGCCTCGATTTATCAGTTTATTATTTACACATGTGCATTACAATCGCACAAAACATTTATTAACAGGCAGAATCTTGATGAAATTGCTTTTACTTTTCTTAAGACATTTCCGTTTGTTCATATTTGTTCAGGTTATTCACGTTTTTTTTTTTGTAAAAATATAGTTTGGTAATGTAAACACTTTGATGTAATTTTACGTTTTTACACCAAAAAACACAAAGAGGGAATTTGGGGTTGTAATTATTTATAGGTTATTATGATAATACTTTACTGGTCTGACGCACTTAAAATCTAATTAGAGTGTATGTGTCTGTACGTGGAACCTGAATTAAAATGATTTCGACACCACTGATCATTAATATATTTAGTGTAATTTTATGCATTTCACAAATTCATCCCGCGGGCCGGATTGAACTCTTTGGCAGGCCGGATTTGGCCCCCAGACAGCATGTTTGACACCTTTGGTCTAATTCTCTCATACTGAATGCGTGCGTGTATTTATCTAAATGTCCTTCAGCTGCACTTGTTGCCTTTCCTCTAAACAGGTGGACATGTGCCAACCCTTTTAAAGGGATCCCCCTAATGATCAACAGTTCAGTTGCCATGAGGAGACGCAGTAGAGCAGAAGGCACCTTGAACATCTCAGAGTCAGCCACTGTCGGACTGGGCAACAGAGGAGACAAATAATACACTCAAGTTGTGGGGTTGTGTGGTTCTGACCCTTTTTTAGACTTGTAGATTGTTTTTGCATTCTTTACCTCACTGAGCAGTTAGAAATAAATATAGAGTTAAGTTAATAACAGCAAACAATTCAGGTGCAAGGCTTTTCAAATTGAAAAAAGTGTAAAAGAATTCAAAACAAACTGTATGGAAATTTTTTTTGACATTATTCCACAGGTGTGCGAAAAAGACACACTTGGTGCTTAGTAGGGGCCTTGCTGGACGGGATACTGGAGGATTAATTGTCTTTCAATAAAAACATCCCAGATGCTGTTACAGAACGAAAATAAAACACAGAAAAAAAATTAAAACACCAACTAAAAACAACCCAATATATCTGATAAAATATTAAAAACTGCACTAAAATAAATGAATAAATACGTCAGCAAAGGTTAAAAAAATATTGCACGATGGGAGGAGTCACTATTGCACCTATTATTGCACATTCTGTGTGTGTGTGCGCACGTGTAGACACACTACAGGCTATTTCTACGAATCAATTAATAGAAACTATACAGATCAATAGTCACCTCAAACAGCACCAGATACACCAAGAGGCCCACATGTGAGACTGGTCTTAAGAGCCCTGCAACTGAGGGAAAATTAATTACCAAGGGTCTGAGTCAATCAGCCATGGATTTTCAATTACTCGTCAAATGGTGGCCATGAAACGGCTTCAGCTGTGAAATATGCTGTAGAGAGCGGTCTAAGAAAACAGGAACCGGTTCGGGGAATCATTTCAATGAACTGCCCCCAATACAAGCAGATTTTTTCAATGCTGGCATCTGATAGCATCTAGCCTGTGCTGTGGAGGGGCCACTCTATTGAGCGGCTGGTGAGAAAGAAAAGAGAGCAGGAAAGAATGAGAGGGAGCGAGAGAGAAGTGGCCAAGATCTTGCCATAGGGGTAATACAAAGTCTGTCCACCTATAAAGAAATCTCTCTCCTCTCTTTCATGGCCTCCCTCCCTCCATCTTACTTTAGCTCTCTTCTTTACTCTCCCTGACTTTTCAATTTCCAGAGACCTGCAGGGGCCAAAAGGCTAGCTCAAAGAGGACTGTAAATTTTTAAAATTCCATCTCCTGGGTTGTGAGGGAGACATGGCCAGGGTCTGAGGTGGGGTGGCAGTCAGACATCAAGAAACATGAAAGACCCTTGAGCATGACGACACCAAAGACTGAATTATCATTCAAACCCTTGGTTTCTGCAGGCCACTAATGCACTGGTGCAGATTTAGATTGGGCTTAAGCGCTGCTGACATACGGCAGAGGCTGGGATGAGTTTTGATTAGGGATGAATCCTACTCTGTTATGGTCACACATCTAAGTTTGACATTTCTACATATAAAAGAGCAGATTTCTTATTCTGTATTATTTGTAATTAAACATGTAGTGTACAGTCATTTCTGTGGTGGCCCAGAAGTGCAGCACCCCCCAAACTTATCCACTATAAGAAAAAAAAGAGAACAGCCCAAAAAATTATCCTCTATAAGAAAAAAAGAGAACAGCCCAAAAATGTATCCACTATAAGAAAAAAAAGGACAACAGCCCAAAAAATTATCCACTATAACAAAAAAAGAGAACAGCCCGAAAAAATATCCACTATAAGAAAAAAAAAAAGACAACGATCCAAAAAATTACCCACTATAAGAAAAAACGAGAACAGCCCAAAAAATTATTCACTAAAAAAACATCATCCACCTTTTCAATTAAGGGGGCGCTGTTTACCCAAAAGGTCTCTTGCTTTAAAATTAAGGCCACCACAAAAAATAAAAGCATAGGCTGAAAATTTTTAAGGCCTTCAGCTAATGTGGCTAATGCTAACAAAGTTACCCACCAGAAGTGGAGGTCGCTGTGCTAAAAATAAAGTTATTTTAAAAAAATAGGGGTTACTTTTTTGGGCTGTTCTCTTTTTTTTCTTATAGTGGATAATTTTTTGGGCTGTTCTCTTTTTTTTCTTATCATGGATAATTTTTTGGGCTGTTCTCTTTTTTTCTTATAGTGGATAATATTTTGGGCTGTTTTCTTTTTTTTCTTATAGTGGATAATTTTTTGGGCTGTTCTCTTTTTTTCTTATAGTGGATAATATTTTGGGCTGTTTTCTTTTTTTTCTTATAGGGGATAATTTCTTGGTCTGTTCTCTTTTTTTATAGTGGATAACTTTTTGGGCTGTTCTCTTTTTTTTCTTATAGTGGATAATTTTTTGGTCTGTTCTCTTTTTTTATAGTGGATATTTTTTTGCGCTGTTCTCTTTTTTTCTTAAAGTGGATAATATTTTGGGCTGTTCTCTTTTTTCTTATAGTGGATAATTTTTTGGGCTGTTCTCTTTTTTTCTTATAGTGGATACATTTTGGGCTGTTCTCTTTTTTCCTTATAGTGGATAATTTTTGGGACTGTTCTCTTTTTATCTTATAGTGGATAATTTTTTGGGCTGTTCTCTTTCTTTTCTTATAGTGGATAATTTTTTGGGCTGTTCTCTTTTTTTTCTTATCATGGATAATTTTTTGGGCTGTTCTCTTTTTTTCTTATAGTGGATAATTTTTTGGGCTGTTCTCTTTTTTTTCTTATCATGGATAAGTTTTTGGGCTGTTCTCTTTTTTTCTTATAGTGGATAATATTTTGGGCTGTTTTCTTTTTTTCTTATAGTGGATAATTTTTTGGGCTGTTCTCTTTTTTTTTCTTATAGTGGATAATTTTTTGGGCTGTTCTCTTTTTTTTCTTATCATGGATAATTTTTTGGGCTGTTCTCTTTTTTTCTTATAGTGGATAATTTTTTGGGCTGTTCTCTCTTTTTTTCTTATCATGGATAATTTTTTGGGCTGTTCTCTTTTTTTCTTATAGTGGATAATATTTTGGGCTGTTTTCTTTTTTTTCTTATAGTGGATAATTTTTTGGGCTGTTCTCTTTTTTTCTTATAGTGGATAATATTTTGGGCTGTTTTCTTTTTTTTCTTATAGTGGATAATTTCTTGGTCTGTTCTCTTTTTTTATAGTGGATAACTTTTTGGGCTGTTCTCTTTTTATCTTATAGTGGATAATTTTTTGGGCTGTTCTCTTTTTTTTCTTATAGTGGATAATTTTTTGGGCTGTTCTCTTTTTTTTCTTATAGTGGATAATTTTTTGGGATGTTCTTTTTTTTCTTATAGTGGATACATTTTGGGATGTTCTCTTTTTTTTTTTTTTTTTAATGGATAATTTTTTGGGCTAGAGGATAATTTTTTGGGCTGTTGCACCTCTGGGCCACCGTACATTTCTCAGTTATTATCATAGACTGTGTATAAGAAGTGAACAGAGAAATCCTGAATTTGTGCTTTAAAGCTGCAGCAGTATGGAGGGTGATAGGCTGAGCTGGTGCCAAACACTAGCATACTGACACCGTCAAACTATAAACTGGAACAAACATCTGCACATCAATAATTTAGTGGCCTTGTTAGTATAACTTATGGCAGAAATCAGAGCTAAATTGGAAAATACACAGCTCCCTTGCAGTTTCTTCATCCTAGAAACAGATACAAAAGACCTCATGTTTTGTTTTGTTTTTTAACAGGAGATCATGGTTTTCCAAACTCCTGCGTGAAGCCAAAGGGGTATAGAGTGGTCACATCTGGATGAATATGATCAGAAACACATCTGTTCACAGAAATGACAGTTGTCTATCACATATTTAACCCCAGTACGCTTCTGAAAATGTCTGTGATTTGCCAAAATCTGCATCACAGGGTACATTTTCCAATCAGCAAAAGTAGGTAAAAATGTTTCTTTCCTTTTATAACACCCGAATTTTTAATATGCTCAAGGATAATTATGGACTTCCTGCCCAATGACACCAAAAGAACAAAAAACTCCCTAAAAAACATCAACAGCTTTAATCTCAACAACACTCAAGCCATTCATCAGGAATAAAATATTTAGTAAATATAAAGAAAAATCTGACTCAGTACAGAACAAGCTGTCATAAACACCTGTCAATCAAATCCTGATCCAGCAAACACTGAAGCTTCTGTCATATCAATGGGCGCAAAAATTCAAGTTGGACCACCAGAAGGCTTAACAGAGGACCCCACAATGAAAATGACTTCTGGGAGAAAAATGGTGACTTGGTAGATTTAAGGGGACGTTCAGTGAAAATGTGTAGGGGCGGGCCTTTTTGAAACTTTTTGGACCTATTTTGCTAAACCCACTTTTATTAGTCTTTGGTACATTTACTTCATTATTTGGACTCTAACAGTTCAAAAAGTTTGAATTTGAACCCTCCAGGTGCTCCAAAGCTATCTTTATATGAATTTTGGCAAAAATCGAGTAGATTTCCACAACCTGTTTTAATTCCTGCTTAATTTGTTACGTCTAAAACTAGTTACATCACAACGTTTGCACATATATAATTGTTTTTCAGCAGCAGCAATTGTAGTAAAAACTGAAAATATGTCCAAACTTCGAGCTGATTACCTAAAATGTTCAGTTATTGGTTGAACTGAAAGGGAAGGGAGTTATAATTTAAGGGGTAGATTTAATTTCAAAATTCAGAGGGTGCGCACTACTAGGAAAAGTTTTTGCATATCTGTGTGTGGTGTTAAAGTCTGGAATAGATTGAGGGAGGAGCACAAGGAATGTTCAAACATAAGACAATTCAAAAACACTTATAAGAACATGTTTTTCACAAGATATAGGGAAGAGGGTTATTAATTGTCACCGTATGTTCACTGTTGTTTATGTATATATTTCCTTCCTTGAGTTAGTTATTATTTGTTTATTTATTAGCTAGCACAACTATGAAAGGCATTGGTAAAAGATTATATGTGTTTTTGTATGTGTGTATATGTATAAACGTATATATGTGTATATGGATGAATGAGTGTGTGTATGTGTGTTTGTGTGTGTGTGTGTGTGTGTGTGTGAATAGATATATAAATATAGAAGAGTAATGTAAAAGGAAGAGGGACATATATTATTAATAATATTGTAGGGAGAGGGGGTGGGATTAAATAAGTTGCACTTCTTCCCACCCCTTTTCGGGCATGTAAATGGAATTATTGTGCTTTTCTTCTGACTAAGATTGTTATGATTTTTGATATTTGTATTATTATGTATGTTTTGCAAGTGCATATATGTTAAATTTCATTGCATGTTCTGAATAAATCACTAAATTAATAAATCAAATCAATGTGACAGAGCAGCACAGCCAACAACCTAGAGGAGGCGGAGCATGAAGTGGCTCATTTGCATTTAAAGGGCCAGCGCTCCAAATGACCTCTCTGGTGTCATTACTCAGAAATAGGGTTGAAGATGGACCTGTGGAGTTGAATTACTGAAGAATTCAGACCCAAGCAGAGCGTTTACAGTTTATGTACAGGGTGGGGAAGCAAAATTTACAATGAACATTTAGTTGTTTTTTCTCAGCAGGCACAACGTCAATTGTTTTGAAACCAAACATATATTGATGTCATAATCATACCTAACACTATTATCCATACCTTTTCAGAAACTTTTGCCCATATGAGTAATCAGGAAAGCAAACGTCAAAGAGTGTGTGATTTGCTGAATGCACTCGTCACACCAAAGGAGATTTCAAAAATAGTTGGAGTGTCCATAAAGACTGTTTATAATGGAAAGAAGAGAATGACTATGAGCAAAACTATTACGTGGAAGTCTGGAAGTGGAGGAAGCAACAAAAAACGTACCAAAGCTTTTATTAAAGCTCTCAAATCCAAAATCCTAAAGGATCCAACCAAATCCATCCAGATACCAGGTATTGTCATGGCTTAAAGCAAACTACCCAGATGGAAATTATGTATGGACACAGTATGGTACTCCAGCCCACACAGCTAGAAAAATACAAGATTTCTGCAAATCCAACTTTAGCAATTTTTGGGAATCATGTTTATAGCCGCCTTCTAGCCCAGATCTAAACCCTCTGGATTCTGCTATTTGGGGCGTTTTAGAACATGCTACCAATAGAACACCACACAGCAATGTCGACTTTCTTAAAGATACTATTAAAGAAGAATGGGAGAAGTTGTCACCTGAATATCTGAGGAACACTTGCGCAAGTTTCAGGAAGCGTGTGAAGGCAGTTATTGAGAAAGAAGGAGGACACATAGAATAAAAACATTTTCTATTATGTCAATTTTCTTGTGGCAAATAAATTCTCATGACTTTCAATAAACTAATTGGTCATGCACTGTCTTTCAATCCCTGCCTCAAAATATTGTAAATTTTGCTTCCCCACCCTGTAGACCACAGGGAAATGTGGGAAAATGCATAATTCCATTTAAAAAAAAAAAAAAGCTAAATCTCACTCTTTTAAGGTAGCTACCGCCCTTGGTAATCTGTCAATGGAGAAAAATGATGATGTAATCTGTCTTGAAAAAAGTGATTCTACTCTGAACTAGAAAGTTGCATTTATTATTTGTTTTTAAGAGCTTGTATTTGTTCTACAATATTAATAAGCCGTTCATATAATTAGCAAAAAGGTTTAATCGATGGATTGGATCAAACGCATTCTCCGTGAGGAACATGCTCCGCAGATTATATTCACAGACAAAGGAGACCCTGTTAAATGTAGATGAGAAGAACTTTACCCCCATAATCTGCAAATATCCGTTTAGAAAAGCAGAGGCGTGCGTTCAAGGGTTCACTGCTTACCCCATAATTATACCAA
This sequence comes from Sphaeramia orbicularis, assembly GCF_902148855.1. NCBI lineage: Eukaryota > Metazoa > Chordata > Actinopteri > Kurtiformes > Apogonidae > Sphaeramia > Sphaeramia orbicularis. The sequence continues at coordinate 11,758,586 of NC_043967.1, read as the reverse complement.
TTAAGCTGATTACTCCCACTGTTCTCTGCCGGTGGGGGAAACGGAAGTAATGCCACAACAGAGCCTGGAATCAAAGTTTACCTCTGCAGGATAAACACCCAGTTCAAGTCAAATACCTACCCAGGCCCTTCTGTACGCTCACTCTGTTTCTCTCAGGCCGACGGGATCAATAAAAACGGGTTGGACCGCCGCAGGTGGGGGAGGGCGTGAGGGAGGGGGTCTGTATGGGTTGTATAAAGGGATGACGAGGAGGAGGGGAAGTTGTTCAGGAAATCAATCGATGGACAAAAATAAATATTCCACATTCAACACTGAGCCCCTGTTAGCACTTGATAGCCTCTATGAATTCTTGTCTGATGTTTCGCAATAGGACCCACAAACTTTACATGAGGGATGCACCCATACCACTTTTTTCCAGACCGACTACAAGTATAAGTACTTACATTTGACTACTTGCTGATTCCGAGTACCAATTTGAGTATTTAATAATACTATTTAATTCTATTTAAGTTTATACTTCTTCCTACTCCTTTTCAACCATGCAAAATTCAGATTGCACGTACTTGAAGATAGATTCTGTTCATTTAAATGTTATTTTGTTTTTGTCTTAATTTGCTTTGTTTTGTTTTATTTTGTTTATTTTGTTTCTTTGCATGTTCTAAATAAATAAATAAATAAATAAATAAATAAAATACCATTAGAGTTCTTAGTTACTTTTGAAAACATCCTTTAATCCTTTCATGCATAGTGGTCACTACAGTGGACATCTATTCTACATCTGTTCTCTTATATATTCATGGATTTTGTTGTTTTAGTTCCATATCAGTCAACACAGTGGATGCTTATGCACCATCCCATATACTGCAATTCATTGTTCTTGTTAAACCTGATATGCAGTAACTTGTTTGAGTGTAAATCAATTGCTTGTTATTTTTATTAGACTGTAATTAACAGTTTTTTGTTTTTTAACTTTTTTTTTTTTTTTTTTTTGCATACTATCTCCATGAAGTGAGTAGTGACTAGTATTAGAGTATGTTAAAATGTGAGAAAATGTCAGATTAGCTGCATTAAAAAATATATATTTCATAGTTTTCACACAGTAAATAAGTTTATTTGCTTCAAAAATTAAATGCATGGTGTCCAGCTGAGTGGACCTTTTTGCAACTCAAATAGGTTCATAAAAAAAAAAAAAAATTCAATCGCATTGTTTTTTTTAATGCCTAAAGGAATCAAAACACTCAGGAAAAAAAAAATCTTGATTAAGGCTCGCATAATTCATGCATGAAAGGGTTTATGTCATTATCATTAGTCTGACTGGAACAAAGTGCTGCTACTGACATTTAATGCATTGAAATGAGCGTTTCTCAAACAATCCTCCAGAGGGCGCTGCTCTTAATTAACTATACTGGTCAAATACCACAAAGAAGAGTCAAATTTTTTGAGAAGAAGAAAAAGAAAGTCAGTAATAAAAAACATGGCAACGACAGAGGAGGTAATACTAATGTGGATACTAATGTTGATATTGATGTGGGTAGTTGTCATAAATATATCAGTAGTTTTTCATTAACTCACACAGTTGCTCTTTTAAAAGATCCACTACCTCCATGGTTCCCGGTGGTACTGCTTCTCTGTCTGGGTTCTCATAGAGCCTTAAAAGTAATATGATGACCTTTATATGGCTCTGGGTATGCATCCACTAGCTCCCGGAAAACGGACAGAATTACATATGGAATGTATGCAGAGGACGGACAGAACGCTCCATCCATATCAGTCTGTGTCTTTATCGTAACTTTCAGTCACCGTTACTTTTGTCACCATTGTTTATTTTTAAAAATCTCCACACTCCTGACATTATTCCTGCCGTCAAGTGGAATCACTGTGTTTGTATCGGAGCACAAGTACGAGTATTACTACACACACTCAGTATCGGGCCGATACCTGATACTGGTATCGGCAACGGTGCATCTGTAGCAGTTGTATTTGTGCGTTGTGTTAGATATAGGGCTGGGTAAAAAAATCGATTTAATTGATCTTAGATCGATTTTGTTTTAATTTTGCATAATCGATTAATAGTGGATGAGATCGATTTTTCAGAGCAGGACCGGGAGTACGCGGAAGCGCGGCCGGCCCCGTCTTGCGACCGGGTTCACGAGATGGGCTCTGGTGTGGAAAAGACACGGAGGAAGGGTGGAGGTCGCTGGAGGTCCTCCCAGCCTCAAACGCAAACCCGCAGTGTGAAGGAACTGACCGCCCGGAGGTTCTCCGAGGTGAGTCGTAGGAGCTGGTCATTCTTGGAATAATAACTTGGATCCATACTATCACCTATGGCTGAGTATGGAGTTAGAGGAAGAGTAAAGCGACAATGTTCGACCACACACACACCCCTGCCCCCGCGACCAACAATCATGCAGCGCGCACGCACACACACACACACACACACACACCCCAGCCCCGCTCCGACCAACAATCACGGAGGGCATCCCCCCCCCGTGAGTAGAAGCCACCAGCCATAAAACAGAATCAAGATGAGGAAGATGTCCATTCTAAGCCACTGTAGTCCCGTTCATTATTTCAGAGCAGATTCAGCTACTTACTGCTGAAATGTCATATTTGTTTCCTTTCTAATATCAATATTGATTCCAGTATTGATGTGTTCCATGACTGCAGTACTCAAATAATCCTGTTACAACTCAAAATTGTACTTTGGTATCACTAAATTAATCTGAATCAATCAATTAATACTGAATCGAATCGATATTGGATCAAATCAAATCGTGATTAATCGATTCAGAACCTTATGAATCGAAATCGAATTGATTATGGAAATTGGCCATGATACCCAGCCCTAGTTACGTATGACAAAAACCAAACTTCTCTGGACATTGGCCATTTATTCCTGGCAGAAAAGTTTGCAGTCAGTCTCATTAGTAACACCCGAGCCTTGTTCTCACACTGCTAAGCTAAAAAAAAAAAAAAAAAAAAAAAAAAGGTCAAAGTTAGCTAACACACCACATATTAATCCTGCTATGAACAAATAATGAAGAACATCATCATTTTCACTCAAGAATATGCTCAACTGATTGGGAGCTAAGTGTTACACAATTATAACAGTGTAATACGACCACTTAGATGTGAAATTAAAATAAAAAATCTAAAATAATGAGTGTGTGTACTTACCAGGTAAACAGCACAGCCAAACTGGTGCTATCCCCCTGGGGTGCACCACCCTAATCTGCAGGGGTGTGGCGTTCAATGTACATTAAATAAAATTGGAATTAATACAATGACAGTGTGTGTTAGTGGTCAGCTGACAGGTTTATTTAGATTTTTATTTTTATTTTGGTTTCTGCTAGATTTTCGTTCCATTTTGTTTTATTTTGGCCACTCCCCCTTTTGGGATAAATGAGGCTGATTGGCTCACACCTGTTTTGCCACATGCATTTGGGTTCCCACACAGCAGAGCAGGATTGTGTTGAACAGAGAAGTGAGGTGAGCAGAAAGAACATGTGTTTGATTTGTTTGGCATATTATTTTGAACAAATATCAAGCTTGATATTCATGTGGAATGGGTTGTATTTTTTTGTTTTTGTTTTTTTTTTGTCAAAGCCCAGTTTGGTTTGCGTACCTATATCTATTCACCTGATGAATGAGGAGTTTGCACCCTTGGTAGGCGGAGCATGTTATGTGGTAGTTAATTGTAGTGGCATGTTTTGTTCTTTTGTTTGTTCTTTTTGTTGGAAATATGTGTGTATTAAATTACAATTTTAATTATGAGTAATACGTCTTGTTTGATTGTAATAATGTCTGTGCTTTTAAAGAAAATGTAACCTAAGTAAACTTTGCAAAATAACTTATGTCAGCTAAAATTTACTTAGGGGGTCAAATGAGTGGCCATTTTTATCAAAAAGTTGTAAGAAATGCATAGAACTGTGTTGAAATAATGCTAATCCATTTGTGCACAGACTACTGATATTATTTGACAGTGGAAGCTATATTTTCAGAAATATTGGATTTTGAATAGCACGTGTATGTGAAAACTTTTGCTGGTGGATGGACGTGACATTACCCATGATGCTCTGGTCAGTACCAGTACTTTATTAGGAATAAACTTATAGACTTACTATTGCTAATTCTCCTCTTATTCATAAATGTTAGTATTGTGGATCTAAAACAATAACAGCTGACACAAATACACAAAATGTGGCAGTGGACGGATGTGACATGGTTGTTACAGATCCCATCATACTGATGCTCGGCAGCCATGTCACTGTTTACACTAATGATCCCTGTGCAAAAACTAGGATCATAATTATTTATTGTATAGTTTATCATCATCATACTAAAGAGTAAATAACAATATAGAATTGTTATTTCTTTATAAAAAATGCTTATTATTAGAAAACTGTTGATTTAAAAAGTGACGTGTGACATTCTTAATGTATGTATTGGCGTAACATAAGCAGGATGGATCAGCACCATACTCCATATTGAACCTGTAAAAATAAAACATGATATGTAGTATATAATCTTGTAAGAAAAACTGGGGAATCTAAAAGAACAGAATATTTGTTTTTCAGGTAAATTCAGTTCAAATATAACTTGGCCATTTGTGACATGAAAATATAGCACCAATTGTGATGAAATTGAACATTTTTGAGCTGAAAACATAGTTCATATGACCATCCACATGTTGAACAGAACTGAAATCCTGTAAATTTGCAGAACTTGCATTTACTCAGCACAAAGTTCCTTTGGGGATTCACTTCTATTGATTTCTTATGCACTAAGACAGAAATAAGACCTCTAAGCAAATTTTAGCCGAAGTGCAAATGTTTGTGTTTTAGTTTCATGGTGCTCGATGATGAAATAAAGATTTGTACCAGTCAAACTCTACGCCGTTTCATTGATGCGGCAGTGTGAGAGATGGCAAGTGGAATCACACACCACTTTCTATCATATTATTTCCTTCAGTATGAACCAGAGGAGTCCGGCCAAATCCTAAATATCACTATCTAAAAACCATGCAAAGCTTAAATTTGGTGTTCTTCCATTATCGTGCGCCATCAAGGGTTTGCTTCTCTATGCAGCTTTTGCAGCGTGTCCTGATGGCACCGTGGAAAATGTCAAGATTATTACCGACAAAGTAGTAAGCTAGATAATGTGTGGTTGGCTCTGGGTTTTCTAAAGTGTGTGAGTGGGTGGGAGAAAAAAAAAAAGAAAAAAGAAGAAGAAAGTGCCGGTGGTTACTTTCAATTATGTCCTTATTCATATTTAATGGTGTTTATTGGAGCTAAAGGTCAGTGCTGGTGTGTTTACGTGTGTTTCCTAACACTGAGGGAGGCAGCTGGCATCCTGCTGCTAAGTTGGTGCTGTCTCTTTAAAAATGAACGCCGTTCCGCCACAGGAAGTGGTGACCCCCGTTGGCGTTAACCTATTGAGCGGTAAATATCAGGTAACATCGCCAATGAAATTCCACATCATCCACCCTCCATCTATCATCCTCTTCCTGCTCAACCTTCTGCTAAGATCCTTGAGATTAAACACCTTCTATTTATAGCCATACTTAGAAAAGGAGATGCATTTAAGAGCACTGGAAAGTTGTGACACCGTTTCATTATTATGCTTTGTATCTGTTTACTAGAGTGTGGCCCCAGGCATTGATACTCTGTCATAGTGCTTATCCAGATGAGCTGCTAGTGATAGATCCTGTGTCATGAGTGAAAAAGGCATTTATGAAACAATGCAGGAAGTGGTTTGAAAGGCAGTGAGCTGGTGCGTGCTTGAAGGGTATTTGATACAATATCAGCATTTAGGAAGATGAATAATTCCAGGATTTGTACTGTGATCGTATTCCAAGGCACATACATTTCACGCCTGATTTCATAAGACATGAAAGTGCTGTCATCACAAATATGAGCGCTGGTGTTCCTAAAGCACCACAGGACACCTTTGAACTGAAAATGAAATATCCTTCTCTTAACCACAAGATACAGCGAGTCATCTTATTGAATTAAATGCTTTAAAACTGATCAAGAACACAGTAAATGTTCTATTTACTGTGATTCAACAAATACATTATGAATTAGGCTTTTAGCGGGTAACTTACATTAACCTGGCATCACTGTTGGCCAAAAGTTTTAGTAATGACTAAAGTTTTTTTTCTTGTTTTTTTTATTTCCACATGTTTCTGATACATTAGAGAAAAATTAGATTATATGTTTCAAAGAAATGTACAAATAAAGATAAATAAATCCCATTTAAACAAAGAATCTTTTTATGTCATTCTCAAAACGTTTGGCCACGAGTGTACAGCAAGGTTATAATAGTTTTGGATTTTTCATTATAGTTTAGTTTTATTTAGTTTTGACTTTTTTTCTCTGATTCAGTTAGTTTTAATTTGTTTTTAGAGCATGTTTGCTAGTGTTTATTAGTTTTCTTTTTTTTTTTTTTTTTTCTAAATGCGTAGTTTTACTTTAGTTTTAGTATTAATTATTTTAATTATTTTGTAGTATCTTTTCTCTTCTTCTCTGTCATATTCAAATAAATCCCAGACAGGACTCTGCTGATTTCTCCCAACTTTAGTCTCCATGTTTCCAGGTAGAGTGGAGACCAGAAGACGACTGGAAACTACAAGTGACCACAAGTGACAGACCACGAAGTGTTGTATGGTGCCTCTAGCTAAAATTGCTTGAGCAAAATAAATCGATTTCATATCAATCCGACACTGACAAAGATGAAAACAAAGGGAATTTTATCCATAATTTTTATACGTTTTAGTTAGTTTTATAAGCACACAATACAGTTTCAGTTAGTTATTGTATTTTCTTTTAATTATAGTTTTAATTTATTTCAGTTAACAAAAATGTTTTTTCAATTTTAGTTTTCGTCATTTCGTTTGTACAGCTGCAATTACTGTCACTGTCTATTAATTCAGTATTTTCTCAATGAATCACGTATTACGCATTGAGTCAATGGGATTTTTTTCTCATAACTTGAGGTACATTTTTATTGTGTTATTCTGTGATTTGTTAATTCAAAACTTTAGTTAACTAAATCTGCCCATGCTCCTCTTCATCACACTCTAGATTTGTTTTTCAGCCTTGGGGTTGGGACCCCAAGTGGGGTCGCCTGAAATTTCTAGTAATTGATAAAAAAAAAAAAATGTTGTAATGATTCAATATATATGTCATTATGTTTAAAACACTACGTACTTTTCCTTATAAAAGGTTTAAAAGGTGCATTACATACATTATGTAGCCTAAATGTTGTCTAAAATTAATGTTTATTTCTAACATAGTATAGTAATTATTACATGATCAAAAACAAATACATTTTTGCCAAAAAAATGTCCGTTTTCAATGTCTGGGGTCGCCAGAAATTTGTGATGTTAAAATGAGGTCAGGAGCTAAAAAAGGTTGGGAACCACTGCTCTAGACATTACCAATAGTAGACTTGAATGAACTGCAGACAATTAAGACATCACAGATTATATGTTTTTAGTTTTGGAAATTGCAAAACTTTAGTGTAAATGAGATTTGAATAAAGAAAATAGGGAATATAAATAAGATTCACATAGCCTGGGTACATGTGAAAAGCACAGTTTAATTGCAGTTGCAAGACTTGACATGCCCTAAAACAACTTTCATGTTTTTACGGTGGGGTTGTGTGTAAAATAATCTATTTTAGTCAAGGAAGGCTCCAATGGATATTACAGTGAGAAAAGCAGTCATTGTATCTTTTAGTAATTGGATTTTCTTTTCAGAAACAAAAGAAAAACTAGTGGTTAATTGATTTTTATTTTAAAATAGAAGAATTAAAATTGAATTTCAAGGCGTTTTTCTTTTTCAGTGTCAAAACATATAAACCACATTTAAAAAATGATTGATTTTCATCTTCTCTTTCTAGTAACAAAAAAGAAAGTTACTACCTGACAGAAATGGAAAAAACAGACTAAAAATGGCTATTTTCTTTATCTTCTGTGACCGGATGTTGTCATTTTCAAGGAAAGACCGCTAATGCCATTGAGGTCACAAAGATTCTTACAAACAATGGGTTCGTACGAAGATTCCAGTTCGTACGAAACTTGGAGTTCGTAGATATTTGTGGAGGAGCATGTCTACGATGTCCAGATTTCGTACAAACTGAAAGATTCGTACAAAGCCATCTTTTCTAAGAATCTTTGTGACCTCGGCAGTAGTGCTCTTGCCAAGAGGAGCCGATGCAACTGGGTCGGGCTCACATCTCGGCTGAAGAACGCCGACGACGTTTGGTTGAAGGCCTCTGTTTATACTGCGGACAAGGAGGGCACAGAGTCAGCAGCTGTACCTTAAGACCAGATGCTAAGACAGGTGAGGGGTCGCTATTGAGCCGAACTGTTTGTCTGTCTACTGTCACTCGTCCGTTTCCTGTGGTTCTTCTGTGTTCTGATTCTCTGTCTCTCCAGCACCCCGTCCTGATTGATTCCGGTTCCGACGCTAATCTTATGGATCAGAACCTGGTACTTAAGTTGGGACTCAGCTCTACTCCTATCCCGCGTCCACTAGAAGCTCGAGCCCTGGATGATCACGTGATCTGCAGGATAACCCACTGTACTGAGCTGGTCGCTGTGCAGTTTATGGACGGACACACTGAGGACATCAGTTTTCATATTTACAACTCAGACACTCAGCCACTAATCCTGGGTTATCCTTGGTTGCAGAAACATGAACCCTTTATTGATTGGGGCACGGGGGAGGTTTATTCTTGGGGTAAAGAATGTGGAGCTCGTTGCAAGTTTGTTAAGTTACCTGTTTGTCCTCCCAAGATGCCTCAGATCTCCGTGGCCCCGGTTAGTGTTCCTCAGGAGGAGGATAAAGACTTTCCTGCACTGGAAAAAGTTCCTCCTTGTTACCATGACCTTAAGGAGGTATTCAGTAAGTCTAAGGCTACGGCCCTACCTCCTCATCGCCCCTATGACTGTTCTATTGAATTACGACCTGGTACTTCTCCTCCTAAAGGGAGATTATATTCCCTGTCCGGCCCAGAGAACCTGGCTATGAAAAAGTATATAGACGAGTCCCTGGCAGCTGGGTTAATTCGGCCCTCGTCGTCGCCTGCAGGAGCAGGCTTCTTTTTTGTTGATAAGAAGGATAAGTCTCTAAGACCATGCATTGACTATAGGGGGCTTAACGACATTACAATTCGTAACAGATATCCTTTGCCGCTGATGTCATCAGCCTTCGAACTGTTACACGGGGCCAAAGTTTTCTCCAAACTAGACCTTCGCAATGCTTACCATTTGGTTAGAATTACAGAAGGAGATGAGTGGAAGACAGCATTCAACACCCCCAGTGGCCACTACGAGTACCTGGTAATGCCCTTTGGCCTCACCAACGCCCCTGCTGTCTTCCAGGCCCTTGTTAACGACGTGCTCAGGGATATGCTTAATGTGTTTGTGTTTGTATATCTGGACGACATTCTGATTTTTTCCCCAGACGAGGAGACACACATTCAACATGTTCGCCAGGTACTTCAAAGGCTACTCGCCAACCAACTATTCGTCAAGGCAGAAAAGTGCGAGTTCCACCAACCCACGGTTTCCTTTCTGGGATTCATCATCTCTGAGGGAAGTGTCCAGATGGACCCTGAGAAGGTCAGTGCGGTGAGGGAGTGGCCTACTCCTGTCTCCCGGAAGGATGTTCAGAGGTTTCTTGGCTTCGCTAACTTTTATAGAAAGTTTATTCGGGGGTTCAGCAGTGTGGCTGCCCCTCTGCATGCTCTCACCTCTTCCAAGTCTGCATTCAGGTGGAGTCCGGAAGCTGAAGAGGCGTTTAACCGCCTGAAGGGGGCGTTCTCCACCGCTCCTGTCCTGTCCGTCCCTGATCCAGCTCTGCAGTTTGTGGTGGAAGTCGATGCCTCTGATTTGGGTGTTGGGGCGGTCATATCTCAACGCTCCCCTGCTGACAATAGGCTCCACCCCTGCGCCTATCTGTCAAAGAGATTGTCTCCAGCTGAGAGGAATTATGACATTGGTAATCGCGAGCTGTTGGCCATCAAGGTGGCATTGGAGGAATGGCGGCATTGGTTGGAGGGGACGGATGTGCCGTTTCTCATCTGGACTGACCATAAGAACCTCGAATACCTCCGGTCGGCTAAGCACCTCAACTCACGTCAAGCCAGGTGGGCTCTATTTTTCACTCGCTTCAACTTCACCCTTTCCTACCGTCCTGGCTCCAAGAATGGGAAGCCGGACGCTCTCTCCAGAGTCTTCTCTCCTGACACATCTGTCTCTGAACCTGAAACTATTTTACCCAGTTCCTGTATGGTGGGGGCTTTTCAATGGGGTGTCGAAAAATTGGTTATGGAGGCCCTGAATGACTGTGAGATCCCGGATGGCGTACCGCCAGACCGCCTGTTTGTCCCTCCTCACCTCCGCCCCCAGGTGATCCAGTGGGGCCACGCTTCCAAGATGACGTGCCACCCCGGGGTGAAGAGGACCCTGTTTGTGCTAAAGCAACGTTTTTGGTGGACAGCCATGGAGAAGGACGTCGCGGAATACGTGGCCGCCTGTCCTGTATGTGCTGTCAATAAGACCTCCAATAAGTCTCCCATGGGGGAGCTGCGGCCGTTACCTATCCCCAAAAGGCCCTGGTCGGACATTGCTCTGGACTTCGTGACTGGTTTGCCCTTGTCCAACGGTAACACAGTTGTTCTTACAGTAGTGGATAGGTTCTCTAAGATGGTGCACTTTATTCCCCTACCTAAGCTCCCTTCAGCTAAGGAAACAGCAGAGGCGCTGTTGACTCATGTTTTTCGCCTACATGGTTTCCCTAGAGACGTGGTCTCCGATAGGGGGCCCCAGTTCATTGCTAGTTTTTGGAAAGCTTTTTGTTCTCTCGTTGGTGCTTCTGTCAGTTTGTCTTCTGGTTTTCACCCGCAGACCAACGGCCAAACGGAAAGGCTTAATCAGGTCCTGGAGGTGGGTCTCCGTGTGTTGGCTTCTCAGAACCCCGCCTCCTGGAGTCGTCATCTGGTGTGGGTGGAGTTTGCTCACAACTCGCTTCCCAGTGCTTCTTCTGGCCTTTCTCCTTTTCACGTGGTGTATGGTTATCAGCCGCCCTTGTTTCCTTCCCTGGAGAAGGAAGTGGGCGTGCCTTCGGCCTTGGCCCTTATCCACAGATGCAAGAGGACTTGGACTCGAGCTAGACAGGCCCTGTTGAAGGCTTCAGGCCGTTACAAGACCTCGGCGGATTCACGTAGAAGCCCCGCTCCCGTTTACCATCCGGACCAGCGGGTTTGGCTGTCGGCCAAACATCTTCCTCTTCGCATTGAGAGTCGCAAGTTGGCACCCAGGTTTGTAGGTCCATTTCCTATCTCGAAAATTATTAATCCTGTTTCTGTACGCCTAAAACTGCCAAGGTCTATGAGGATCCATCCCACTTTTCATGTGAGCCAAATCAAACCCGTGAAAGACAGCCACCTGGTCCCGCCCACCCAACCTCCACCTCCTCCTCGGATGATTGATGGGGATCCGGCCTACACAGTTCGACGTCTTATGGCTGCTCGTCGGCGAGGGAGAGGTTTCCAGTACCTCGTGGATTGGGAGGGTTATGGACCTGAGGAACGCTCCTGGGTGCCGGCTTCCCGGATTCTGGACCCGGACCTGATTCGACAATTCCATCGGAGTCATCCTGATGTCCCTGGTCCGTCTGGTGCCGTCCCTAGGAGGGGGGGTACTGTCATACCTGCTGCCAGACGCTAGTCTGGTTTTGTCTGTCTTTTATGTTTTGTTTGTCATTTCCTGTTTTATTTTGTTAAGTTTTCCCTCATGTGTCTTGTCCGTCGTCTTTACTTCCTGTTCCCCGTTCATCCTGACCTCTTACCTGATTACCTGTCTCCGCCCTGATTTGCTCCACCTGTGTCTAGTTGTCTTCCCTCCCTTTTGTGTATTTAAACCCTGTCCTTTCCCCTTGTCAGTCGCCAGTTTGTAACTCTCGTAGTTCTTACCAGCGTCTTGACCTCGTTTGTTCGTTTTGTCTGCCTGTTGTGACCCTTTTTGGATTCCTCGGTTTTTTGCCTACTGCCTGCTCCCTGTCGGTTTTTGTCTGCCTCTTTGGATTTCCTGGTTTCGATCTTCTCGCCCTGACTTTCTGGTACGTGAGTATTTGTCTAGCCCTTATGTCCTGTTGCCTGAGTGATAGCCTGCCTGTGCATGACCTGTTTCCGTCCCTGACCTCCCTTTGCTTTTCCCCAGTCGGGGAAAATACCCCAAACGCCGCTCGGGGAGACGGGCTGCCGCCCTCGAACCGGAGGACGAATCAGAGGAGGATATCTCCCACCTTTATCCTCAAGATTCTGTCATTATTATTATTCTTCCACCTGTGTGTGAATAATAAATCCATTGAACCTTATTTTTGTGTCCGAGTTCCTGCATTTGGATTTAGTGTTTGTACTAGCCGCATTACAAAAACACCTTGAAATTCAATTTTAAAACGAAAATCAATTAACCACTAGTTTTTCTTTTGTTTCTGAAAAGAAAATCCAATCACCAAAAAATACACTGACCAAAAGCCAATCACATGTAATATACAGGGGTTGGACAAAATAATGGAAACACCTTAAAAAAATCAACAAAATATAATTTAATATGGTGTAGGTCCGCCTCTTGCGACAATTACAGCCTCAATTCTCCGAGGTATTGATTCATACAACTTGTGAATTGTTTCCAAAGGAATTTTAAGCCATTCTTCAGTTAGAATACCCTCCAACTCTTTTAGAGACGATGGCGGTGGAAATCGACGTCTTACTTGAATCTCTAAAACTGACCATAAATGCTCAATAATGTTGAGGTCTGGGGACTGTGCCGGCCATACGAGATGCTCAACTTCATTAGAATGTTCCTCATGCCATTCTTTAACAATTCTAGCTGTATGGATTGGGGCATTATCATCTTGAGGTGAAGGTGTTTCCATTATTTTGTCCAACCCCTGTATAGCATATTTATGTAAGTAGAGTTAGGAGTTTTTTTTTTTTGTTTTTTTTTTATGTTCTTATCCTGGTTTTTTATCCCAGACTGTTTTTATCTTCTGGGTTTTTATTGTATTTGATTGCATCTTGTTTTTATTTATTTGATCTTATTTATATGTTTTATTCTTTTACTTATCCATACTAATGAATGGTGGAACACTGAGCACTTTTTGTCCTGTCTGTAAGCTCGATCAAGTACCTGTCTAACATGTTCAACGTATGTCTTGCTGTAATGCCAAAACGATCACCTCGACTGCAAAACAAATCTACCCACGGGTACAAATAAAGTAACCTTGAACTTTGAACCTTAACTTACAGTGGTGTTGAATTAAATGTGACCTCTGCAACTTCTGGCATTTCAAAGGTTCAAATATAGTAGCCAAAATATCGGAGTTAGACCCCTAAAATGGACAGGACAGTAGAAGGTAAAAAGACAGAATGATGAGAAACAGTTGTGATGCTTTTGGATGTAGAAATACTTAGCTCTCCACAAGTCAGACTCAGACTTGCTTTTAATACCACAGGGGTATTTATAAATTTAAAGGTTGGTACAAGCTGAGAATGCATCTACCTACAGTATGTGCGTCTCTGTGTGTGTGTGTGTGTGTGTGTGTGTGTGTGTATGTGTGTTGTACAAGGATATCAGACCATATGCACAGTCTGTGCTCAATGTTTAAGAACATTCTGCCCCACTTTCCCATTTTTCTCTTGCCAACCTGTGGAGCTGAGTGATTGCTGGATAAATGTGTGTATGTGAGTGTGTGCATTTGTGTCCGTGAGTTGCCTCTTTGTGTTAAATTAACAATATGAATGAACAGACACATCCGTATGTTTCTTGTCTAGTACCTGTGTGCTTGAGTCTGCACCTGTGTGACCGACGCTATAATGTACGTATGGGTGTGTATGTGAGCGAGCGAGTGCGTTTACGTCTGCGTGCATGAGAGAGAGAGAGGTTCAAGGACAGACGATTTCTTCTTTGCTAATGAGCTAGCTGTGCTGCTCTTTCTGCTTTTGTCTCTCAGGCCCTGCTGCTTGCAAACCACTAAAAGGTTTGAATTAAAATTTTAAACAGAGCTGTGCCGTGCTGCCAGCATCTCAGGACATTTATATATAAAACATACTTCACATATCCCAGTGCACTGTGAGTCATATAGTTTTTGTGCTGTCTCTCCAAAAAAAAAAAAAAAAAAAAACCTTGCCATGTCCTGAAAGCACACATTTCAGAGGAAGTTTCTTGCCGTGTGTTGACGTGCCAATTTTACTGTTTTCTTCTGTGAGATATTGAACTCTCTGTTGTGACAGCCTCGTATGTGTACTGTGTTTTTTTCCCCTACCCCTGCGGTGATATATTTCACATTTGAGGACCACAGCCATCATGCATGGACAAGTGATGATACTCTCTCTGATATCATATAAGGGTGTGTTTCAAGATGCTGCTATTTTGCAAAAAAAAAAAAAAAAAAATGTGAGTGTGAAAATAATAGCTGCCCTTAACCCTTTCATGCATGGGTTATTATGAGAACCTTAATCAAGATTTTTTTCCTGAGTGTTTTTATTCCTCTTTAGGCATGAAAAAACAAAACAAAACAAAAAAAAACAAACAATGTGATTGAATTTTTTTTTTATGTACCTATTTTTCATAGAGTTGCAAAAATGTCCACTCAGCTGGACACCATGTGTTTCATTTTTGAAGCAAAGAAACATATATTTTCTGATCTACTGTGTGAAAACTATGAAATAGAAACATGTTTAATGCTGCTAATCTGATGGTTTCTCACATTTTAACATACTCTAATACCATTCATTCATTCATTCATTCATTTTCTAAACCCGCTTTATCCTCGCTAGGGTCATGGGGGTCGCTTGGAGCCTATCCCAGCTACATGGGCAATTTAGACTCTAATACCAGTTACTACTTATTTCATGGAGATAATATGCAAACAAACAAAAAAATGTGTAAAAAAGAAAATGTTGATTCCAGTCTAATAACAATTAGTAATTGATTTACATTCAAATATATTATTGCAGATCAGGTTTATCATGAACAGCAAAGTTACAGTAATGGTATGAATTGCAGTGTATGTGATGATGCATAAGTGTCCACTGTGTTGGCTGATATGGAACTAAAACAACAAAATCCATGAATATACAAGAGAACAGCTGGAGAAGAACTGTCCACTGTAGTGACCACTATGCATGAAAGGGTTAATGTCACAGTAAATACAGGGTGTATCAAAAAGAACTATACATGTTGAAAAATTACCCCTAGTTCCACATTTGAACATTTTTTGAATTTTCTTTTATGGACGTCAGTAGGTAGGGGATTAGTGGATATTTGTCCAAATTTACAGACCCAGGTTTTCATGCATCAGTGAGCAGGGGCAAATTGCGCAATTGCAGTTAAAACTGGTTTGTGTGAAATAGCGGTGGGATTTAAATCCAATCAAAGGTCATGGGAGGGGACAATGGGCATCCATCTTGTTTTCCACAAAATTGCACAGCCTTGTTGAATACATGTGAAATTACATGTAGGTGTTGCTTCTCATTGTCTCCGACTTGGATTCACTCTGACATGCATACGTGTATGGGAGGTCGGCACTCCCCAGATTCCAGCACCTGTTTGCGCATGGGTCATTCCATGGCAATTCAACCAATGGTCCCCACATGACCCCCTTTCTGAAAAAATTCACACTAGCTCACTTATCAGATAAACAAACACATCCACATTTTAATGTCATATTTGTAATAGTTTAGGAGATACAGCCCTTTGAAAATTAATGTTTTTTCTTTAAATTTTGCAAATTTGCTTTTCAGCCAACTTTGAGGAGCTATATCTCCATAGGTATTCAAGCCACACAGCTGAAACTTACTGTCTGGGGTGAAATCCCCCTGAAAAGACCATATTTGCGTCAAAATAATTGTAGGTGCCTTCATGTTTGGTCCATGAGGGCTTGAAATCAGGCCAAAAGGCTAATTCTTCCAAATGTCCTCTCTCTCTCTTGAATGAATGAATGAATGAATGAAGGAATGAATGAATGAAATCTTTATTTTGAAGATGTAGACAGTAAAATCAAAACAAAAATCAACCAACAAAATATAAGTACTGGTACATAAATGATTGATAAGCAAACAAACAACAAAATAAAAAAATAATAATAATAAAATAAATAAGTAAAAAATAAAACAAATGAAATGAAATTATACATGCTCAAAAAGGAGTAGGAAGAACTAAAAACTTAAGTAAAAACTCTTCAGGCTTGCACTGTGCCATAATAGATGAATGTAGAGACCTCATTTTTTTGCATGGATTCTTATGGTCAAGATGCAACAATAAACTGCGAAAAGACTACATTTCAATGAAAAGTGTTGCTGTGAGGCAATGAATAAAATAGGTCGATTTAAATTTTTCACAAAAATACTCTTTATTTGAGCACCCAAATTACCATGTGGCCAGTTAATGAAAATTTTGAAATTTTTACCATGTCTTCATACAGGGTGGGGAAGCAAAATTTACAATGAACATTTAGTTGTTTTTTCTCAGCAGGCACTACGTCAATTGTTTTGAAACCAAACATATATTGATGTCATAATCATACCTAACACTATTATCCATACCTTTTCAGAAACTTTTGCCCATATGAGTAATCAGGAAAGCAAACGTCAAAGAGTGTGTGATTTGCTGAATGCACTCGTCACACCAAAGGAGATTTCAAAAATAGTTGGAGTGTCCATAAAGACTGTTTATAATGGAAAGAAGAGAATGACTATGAGCAAAACTATTATGAGAAAGTCTGGAAGTGGAGGAAGCAACAAAAAACGTACCAAAGCTTTTATTACAGCTCTCAAATCCAAAATCCTAAAGGATCCAACCAAATCCATGAGAAAAATGGCAATTGAACTTGAGGTAGACAACAAGACCGTTAGAAATGCAGTAAAATATGATTTGAAGATTTAAATTCTCATGACTTTCAATAAACTAATTGGTCATACACTGTCTTTCAATCCCTGCCTCAAAATATTGTAAATTTTGCTTCCCCACCCTGTATATGTTTCAAAATGTTGTGGACAAAATGTTAGCTTTGGGATAGAACTGGTTCTATTTTTAATTTTTTTTTTTTTTTTTACTGCATGTCTATATTTGCTTCAAATGGTATACAAACATGCAAAACAGTATAATGGCATTGATTATTGCATAAGTTATGATAATACTTGAGATATTTGAACTAGGGTGTGGAACTGCATGATGGTTCAGATAGAATAATTATAGATTTCCCAGAACTGGCTCAGGTTGATGCCTGTAGTAGAGACTTCTGGGAAATTGGATGGAGCTGGTCAGTTGACCCAATTTCACCAGGGTCAGTGACATAAATGTAGCGAAGATTTCCCAGAATCACCAATTTTCAGAAAGCCTGTTTGTCTTGATAATGTCTTTCTGTGACATCCATCCTTTAAGATCAATCCAACAACTCATTTTTCCTCCATGATGAATAAGTTTGTTCAGGATTATGAATAGAATTCCCAAAATTAGGCTGGCCAGCATCATAAAAATTCTCACTAGTGGTTTTAAGGACGGAAACAGCCAGGTGTCTAATGATATACCCTAACTGCACCAGTACGAGCCAATGAAACACCTTAAAGGGTTCCATTTTATAACATCCATCTTCATATTACAGAAAGAAACTACTCTGTCATTTTCAATATGCACATCATGCTCCCAATTTACATGTAAATGTGATGCTGCAGCTACAAAAAGATAAATCTTGACAAATGTCACACTATAAACACATCCTAATTTAGCAGAAAGCATGTTATGACTATTTATGAAAGCAGTTTCCTTGCCATGTCTTTTTGCCCTCAGAAACAGTAGAAGCCCGTATCTCCGCCGGCATAATTAGAGTATGGGACTTCCTTGTGCCAAATGCTTCACCATGTCTCCGTCAATTATAGCAATTCCTACTTTGTACGCCCAAGGGTTTCTGAGACCCTTTGAAAAGGAAATCCCCTTTTGTTACAGGAGAGAATGGGGAGGAGAAGGAAGGAGTTGGAAAGAAATTGAGAAAAGGGAGTTAGATATATGTAGAAGAAAGTACTGTTTGGGAAGCTGAAGTATGCGCGTCTGTCTGCTTCTGCATTTGTGCATTTATGGTGATGTTCATTTATCCATTAGAACAGGAGTGTCAAACTCATTTTAGTTCAGGGGCCATATTCAGCTAAATTTGATCTGCAGTGGGCCGGACCGGAAAAATAATAACATAATAACCCATAAAAAATGACAACTCCACATTTTTGTCTTTGTTTTAGCGTAAAAAAAAACCCCATTAAATTATGAAAATACTTACTTTTATAAACTATCCAAAAAAAAAAAAAGAAAACTGAAAAAAAAGAAACTTAAATTAAAAAAACGTACGAAAATTTAGTGCAATTTTAACAATATTATTCCTCAACTTCTCATTTGTCCATGTGCATTATGGATCAGATCTACAAAGACACTAAACAGTGAGGAACAGGCAGAAAAATTATTAAAATTGTGCTTAATTTTCTTTAGACATTTCAGGTTGGTCATATTTGTTCAGGTTATTCACATTTTATTGTTACAGGATAGTTTGTAAATGTAAATATTTTCATAATTTAATGTTATTTTTTGCACTAAAACAAAGAGGAAAAAAAAAGTTGTTAATTCTAGATTTTTTTTTGGCTTAATTCAAGAATTTTTTTACTTAAATGAAGTGTTTTTTTTTTTTTTTTGGCTTAATTGAAGATTTTTTTTTACTTAATTGAAGATTGTTTTTTTTTTTGCTTAATTGAAGATTTTTTTTTGCTTAATTCAAGATTTTTTTGCTAAATTTGAGATGTTTTATGTCTTAATTGAAGATTTTTTTACTTAATTGAAGATTTTTTTTTTTTTACTTAATTGAAATTTTTTTTTACTTAATTGAAGATTTTTTTTTTTACTTAATTGAAGATTTTTTTTTTTTTTGCTTAATTCAAGAATTTTTCCTCAGTTCAAGCTATTTTTTTATTTTTATTTTTTTTCTTAATTCAATTCAAGACAGTGGAATTTTTTCACTTGGCAAAAACCTCCCAGGGGCTGAACTGGACCCTTTGGCAGGCCGCATTTGGCACCCGGGTTGCATGTTTGACACCCCTGAATTAGAACAACTGTTTGTCTGAGTGTCTCAGCTGTACAAAGAAAACATCAACTGGCAGTCAGTGGGGTTTGTGATTGAAGAAAAGAGACGCTATTTGTCTACTGTGTACTGTCTCTGAAAATAAAATAAGTTTAGAAAATCAAGTCAAATTTACCCACTGGCCACAATCTAGTGAAAGAAAAGATCCAATGGAAAATCCATATTTCTCTCTCTGTCTCTTAGACTGGAAAATAAAACCTGTCCCTGAAGATACATTTTGTAAAGCAAATGTAGGAACACAAATGCACCATGTGGCTCAGTAATTAACCCTTAACTAATTTCTGCCCCTTTTGCTACACCTGTCAACCTTCCACTAGGAGACTAAGGAGGAGATGTTCCAATCGATCAACCAATAAAAGGACGATAATGGAATAAAAACAAATTACTTAAAGAGCTATTGTACCTCATCAAAAATATCGTTATCATTATATTTTGATTGACAGAAAATCTATCCTTTTAAAGTGTGATGCTGAGTATGGTTAGTAGGGTTCTAGATGTGATCATTTTTGTGCTGTTATGTATTTGTGCTTGCTGTACCACTTTTGTCCAGCAGTCACCACCAAAGCATTCTTGCCATAGCAACGTGATTATAAGGTTATTGTATTCCAAAATTACTAATATCTCCCAAAATATTGGTCCTAGCAACAGACCATTTTTGCTAGTCTGTTCCTTGACCAAAAATACATAAAAACTGCAAACTGCAGCAGTCAGCTCTTTCTGAATTTTGCATGAATCCCTGGACACACACACACAGATGCCACTTGGCTTTTATAATATAGATGAGCATTCATTTTCAGATACTTACTATAACTTTACCAGGGTATCTGCAGGTTTGAGGGAGCCACATTTATGACTTTTAAAGATATTTTCCAGGTGCATTTGATCAAATTTAAGAGGTTACCTTCGAAAAATAAATAAACAAATAAATAAATTTAAAAAATAACAGTACAACAGGCCTCATAGATATTGCCTTGAACCAGTAAAACCGGGTAATGCATTTCCATTTATATCATCATTAACATCACTTATTGTGTCTGTAGAATTTTAACAGATTTAAGAATTATTCAAGGATTAAGGATGATATAGACCTTCATTTAAGACAATCACAATCACGACTTTTAAGACTTTTTAAGGATCCATGGACACTCTGTTTACATTTAGCATATGTGTATCATTTGAAGCTGGATAAATACTGTTCACCATGTAATATAATTGTTTTTCTGATGAAGATATTTTTCCTGTGTTCACTAAAAGCTATGTTATGTGCATTACGATTAATGTACTAAGTGCAATGACTGATGTACAAACCAAAATAAATACATTCATTCATTCATTCTTCGTTGTTATGACCCTGGGTCATAATTTGTATATGTATATGTATACGTATCTGTGTTTTCTGTTTAGTGTGTGTGCTCTCCCCTGTCCTGTAGGTGTGCTGTGCCCTTTTGTGTCTGTTTGTTTGCAGGACGCTGATTGGTGGACCATGATTGCCCGGCCCCTTTAAAAATGGCCCTAGAGTTTCCGTTCGTGCTCTCTCTTGCCTCCTGCCAGCGCTCAACCCTGTGTTCTGTGTGTGACCGTCAGTCTTCGTGTGCTCGTGTGAAATTCGGTTGTATATAGTTGTAAATAGTTTTTGTAAAATTGAACCTTTTCCTGGTAGGGGAGGCCAGCTCTTTTGTTTTCCCCATTTTCTCCTGTTTTTTGGTTAGGAAGTTTAGGTAAGTTTACTGTATTTTATTTAGTGCATTTATTTTTGGCTAGGTAAGTTAGTTTAAACTGTAAAGAAGATAATTTTGTTTGTTGTTTTAGCCGTGCCCTGCCCTAACCCTCCTTTAGTTGATTTAAAAAATAAACATTGTGAATTTAGTTTTGACTGATGTGTGTGCTTGGGAGCTGGGAGGGGACAAAAGTGAGCAAATTATGTTCGCCCTGGTGAACCCCTAGGCCGGGGCGTAACATAATTTGTTGTCTATGATGTATGTGTTTTGTATTTTTTGGACCTTGTATGGTCGCTGCCTTGGCATTGAGATTTCTAATCTCAATGGGACTTCCTGGTTAAATAAAGGTAAAATAAAATTTTAAAAAATGTGCTTAGTGAGCTAACATTACCTAGAATTTTAACTTACAGCAAATAAATGAGTTTTAAAGGACATTAATTAATACTAGATTACAAAACTGTTACTTTTGGGCAATGAGGAACCTCTTAAATTGTCAGTATTTTTATATATAGTCTAATACAGGTGGATGTTTTTATTGCAGAGAAGTGAAGGTGGAAGGACGGTCACTCTCCTTTTTTTTTTTTTTTTTTTTACTATCTGTGCTCCCAGCTGCATCTACAGCCTGAAAAGGACAAGTTTTGAAACACATGTATTTTTATGTGCTGTTTTGCTTATAGTTTTTTCTGCTTTAGTCGCAGTACTGTGCTCCCACAAACCCAGATCACTATTACCTCTATTCCAGAACAACAGTGGAATGTACCAGACCTTATTACAGCACTAACACAAGAGCTAATGAAGTGTGAAAATAGGTCTAGGAATGCAAGAATGGCCTGTATATAAAATGCTGCTTCATTTCACAGATTTAAAAATCAATAAATACAACAGTGAAGCAAAGTCTGTACATAAAGTAATGCGGTTACTAATGTTCAGTTGTGAGCAGCTTTTGGAAAAGTAAAAATAACGACCCCCCCCCACCCCCTTAAAATCTTTATTGATATCTGCTGTTGTACTCGCTCCAGTATTTTAAGAATAGCGTTGTGGCTGTCAATGTAGGAAAATGTTTGAACTGATGTTATTCTAAAAAGATTCTGTGGAGAAAAAAAAAACATGAGAACATCACAAATATATAGTACTTGGACTAAATACAGTTTTTTAGATCAAAGATAACAATTTGTTCAACCTCGAGGGAATGTGATCCCTTTCAAGGTTCTAATTAACTAAATGAAAATAGAACAAATGGGAACAAGCCCTGTTTACTGCCACGTAATCATGAACTAATGACCAAACCTGCCTACAAACACCCATATATTTGATGTACAGAGGGATGCAAGACAGATTTTCACGTAGCGTTAATGTCAATTTGTAACGTGATTATCCTTTCACGGGCTAAGTTGATGTGGCCTGGAGCTAGATAGACATTATCACCGATCATGACTTATCATGCTGGATTCCATTTGCAGCCGCATACTAAAAAGAGAGGTATTCAATGACTGCACCAATAGGGAATGAAAATAGCATTGAGCTCAATATCAACCTCAAGGAGGCTTAACGCTTCCTCATTCTGATGCCCCGATAAAGCGAAAAAGGATCATGTGGGAGGAAAAGAGAGACAGAAAAAATGGTGGAAAAGAGGAAAAGGGAATTTAATCAAGAAAAGGCAATGGGAGAATCTTCGTGCTTTTCCATCTGAACCTGGTGTTTGTTAAATGTAAATGACTCCATCACTCGGACAGTATGGACAAGTGTCTATCCTCCTGAGACCCAGCAATGCATTTTTGTTTTCTGTAGAGTACAAGAGTTGGACAGCTTTTTTAAATTATTATTTATTGGTTTTCTTATGTTTATGTCACCAGTTTAACCCTTTCATGCATGAATTATGAGAATCTTAATCAAGATTTTTTTTTCCTGAGTGTTTTTATTCCTCTTTAGGCATGAAAAAAAAAATCCAATGTTTCCAATGTGTCCAATGTGTTTTTTTTTTTTTTTTTTTTTTTTTTTTTTAAATCAACCTGTTTTTCATGGAGTTACAAAAATGTCCACTCAGCTACACCATGAATTTTATTCTTGAAGCAAAGAAACATGTATTTAAAACCCAATATCATAAAGTGATATGAAAACAGTGAAATGAAACCATGTTTAATGCAGCTAATCTGATGTTTTCTCACATTTTAACATATTCTAATACTAGTTATTACTTACTTCATGGAGATAATATGCAAAAAAAATAAATATTAACAATTGATTTCCACTCAAGAACCAATCAAGAACAGCAAAGTTACAATAATGGTATGAATTGCAGTTTATGAGATGATGCGTAAGTGTCCACTGTGTTGGTTGATATGGAACTAAAACAACAAAACCCATTAATATACAAGATTAAAGCTGTAGAGTAACTGTCCACTGTAATGACCACTATGCATGAAAGGGTTAATTATTTTACTCAGACTATGTCGTAGTATTCTTTTCATTGTATTGTTTGTAGGGTTGAGCTTGATGATAGGCTTATCATTTGAATCAGGTGTGTTGGAAAAGGGATACATCTAAAACATGCAGGATTCCAGCCCTCGAGGACCAGGATTGGACACCCCTGTGCAAGGTATATTTACCTCCGCCAAGGAGGTTATGTTTTTGCCAGGGTGTGTTTGTCTGTCTGTTTGTCTGTCTGTTTGTTTGTCTGTCCATTAGTGTGCAACATAACTCAAAAAGTTATGGACAGATTTTGATGAAATTTTCAGGGTTTGTTGGAAATGGGATAAAGAAGAAATTATTAAATTTTGGTGGTGATCGGGGGTGGTGGGGCCCACGGGGGGGGCACTGATCAGCCTTGGCGGAGGTCTGCGCTCTCCGAGTGCTTCTAGTTCTACCTCTGAAATCCTCTGAATGGAAGACTCCTAAAACCACATGACCCCCTCCCTGTAACTACAGAACCTACGCCCCCCTAGAAATCTACAGAAAACCTCCCATAGGTCAAAAGTATTTGACACAAACTGAATGTATTGTGAATGTGTGCAATGCAGATTTTCTTTCTTTTTTTTTTTCTTTTTTTTTTTTTTTTTTTTTAATCTTTGTGCCCATACAGGGTGGGGAAGAAAAATTTACACAATTTTGAGGCAGGGAGTGAAAGACAGTGTATGACCAATTAGTTTATTGAAAGTCATGAGAATTTATTTGCCACAAGAAAATTGACATAATAGAAAATGTTTTTATTCTATGTGTCCTCCTTCTTTCTCAATAACTGCCTTCACACGCTTCCTGAAACTTGCGCAAGTGTTCCTTAAATATTCGGGTGACAACTTCTCCCATTCTTCTTTAATAGTATCTTCCAGACTTTCTCGTAATAGTTTTGCTCATAGTCATTCTCTTCTTTCCATTATAAACAGTCTTTATGGACACTCCAACTATTTTTGAAATCTCCTTTGGTGTGACGAGTGCATTCAGCAAATCACACACTCTTTGACGTTTGCTTTCCTGATTACTCATATGGGCAGAAGTTTCTGAAAAGGTATGGATAATAGTGTTAGGTATGATTATGACATCAATATATGTTTGGTTTCAAAACAATTGACGCAGTGCCTGCTGAGAAAAAACAACTAAATGTTCATTGTAAATTTTGCTTCACCACCCTGTATGTGTGAGGTGTGTGGACTTCAATCTACTATGGCAGGTGTGTGAAACATACGGCCATGAGAAAAACCAGCCCACCAAAGATTCCAATCTGGATGAATTTGCAAAGTGCAAAAATGAAACTGAAGATTTCAGTGGTCAAGGGTGTCAAACTCACTTTAGTTAAAGGACCACATATAGTCTCAAGTGAGTCAGACCAGTAAAATAAAAGCATAAAAGCTTGTAAATAATGACAACTCCAAATTCATTCATTCATTTTCCGAACCGTCACGTGGTTGCTGGAGTTAGAATCGAACCCAGGACCTTTTAGCTTTGAGAAAGTCCTGCACCACTTTATCTCCCAACTCCAAATTCCGAACTACAAAATTTTAACAATATTCTGTTACTAAATGTTTTGTGCATTTGTAGATCCACTGCCATCTCTAATGTGCATTTATAAATGATAATTTGAGACACAATATTATTAACCCTTTCATGCATGAATTATGAGAACCTTAGTCAATATTTTCTTCTTGAGTGTTTTTATTCCTCTTTAGGCATGAAAAAAACAATGCAATTGAATTTTTTTATGACCCTATTTTTTGTGGAGTCACAAAAATGTCCACTCAGCTGGACACCATGGATATGATTTTGAAGCAAAGAAACATTTATTTAAAACTCATCATCAGAAAGTGATATACTGTGCAAAAACAATGAAATAAAAACATTTTTAATGCAGCTAATCTGATGTTTTGTCACATTTTATCATACTCTAATACTAGTTATTACTCATATCATGGAGCTCATATCCTCTGAGACCCTGGAAATTGGCAATTTTAGCTTTTTTACATAAAAAAATTGTCTTGATTGGAAACTGCATAATGCAACAGTTTTTTTTTTTCAAATACATTTTTAAAATCATTTTTATTTATTGATTGTTTTTTTTTTAATGGAATGTCCTTTGCAATGGACAACATTTAAGTTAAACTGTCAAACTTTTGCCCCCTATAGAGGACAAAATGCATTGCTGGGTTTCAGGAGGATATGCAAAAAAAAAAACAAAAAAAAATCTTTTTGTTCCAGAAAACTGTTAAACAGTCTAATAACAATTAGCAATTGATGTACACTAAACATGTTACTGCAGATCAGGTTTATCAAGAACAGCAAAGTTATAATAATTTTATGAATTGCAGTGTACGGGATGATGCATAAGCGTCCACTATATTGGCTGATATGGAACTAAAACAACAAAACCCATGAATAAACAATAGAACAGCCGTAGAATAGCTATCCACTGTAGTGACTGCTATGCACGAAAGGGTTAAAGTTGTACTTTTTGCACAAATTTCATTTTTTTCCCCAGGTTATTCACATTTATTTGTGAAAAGATACTTTGTAAATGTAAACATTTTTCAGAATTTAATTTGAATTTTTTGTTCTAAAAATTATTATTATATGTTATTTTATTATTATTTTACTGTTCTGGCTCACTTGAGGATCAAACTGGGCTGAATGTGGCCCCTGAACTAAAATGAGTTTGACGCCCCTGTGCTATGGAAATCAAATACAGTCCATATACTTAGAGAGGGATGAGAGACGCGAGGAAGAGAAACGGAAAAGACTGAAAGCACTCAGAGACAATCTCAAGAGTCTCCCTCTCTTTCCACTTCCTCTCTCACCCCCCAAGTTTGTCCTCATCTTCTCTCTCTCTCTCTCTCTCTCTCTCTCTCTCTCTCTCTCTCTCTCTCTCTCTCTCTCTCTGAAGGCGAGTTGATGTTTCAGATATTAGTGAGCTGTGTCAGACAGTTAAACTGCCCTTTATCGATCCTCTAAGCTTCACTCTTTCCAAGCAGCCCTTATGGTTTTAATGGCTTGTAATGGAGCTGGGTCCTCTTTGATGTCCAATTGCTCAGTGAGTCTGCATTTGTTTTGCTATCGTTTCTAAGGATCGTCCTAATGCTGGCCTAAGAGATACCAGCTTCAGATGCAAAAAACTGGGTCCAAGAGGTACGCAGTGATTCTAAAACACAGGTGTCAAACATGCAGCCTGGGGGCCAAATCCAGCCCCCCAAAGGGTCCAGTCTGGCCCCTGGGATGAATTTGTGAAATGCAAAAATTACACTGAAGATATTAATCATTTTAGTTCAGGTTCCACAATCAGACCAATTTAATCTCAAGTGGGTCGGATCAGTAAAATACTATCATAATAACCCATAAATACTCACAACTTCAAATTTTTCTCTTTGTAAATGTAAAAATTTTCATGTCATTTTACGATATTTACACTAAAACAAACTAACATGTTACAAAAACACGAATAACCTCAAAAAATATAAACATTTTGAAATGTCTAAAGTGTAATTTTAACAAGATTCTGCCTGTTATTAAATGATTTGTGTATTTGTTAATCCACTGTGATCTGTAAATTGTAATTTACACGTTTAAATGATAAACTGAGACATAATATTGTTAAAATTGTGCATAGTTTTCTTAAGAAATTTCAGTTTGTTCATGTTATTCAAATTGTTTTAAAGGATTTTTCATCACATAACTTTACTTTTTTTGCTCTAAAACATAGAAGAAAGTTTTGAGTTGACATTATTTATATATTATTATGTTACTATTTCACTGGTCCGGCCCACTTCAGATCAAATTCGGCTTAATGTGGCCCCTGAACGAAAATGAGTTTGACACCCCTGTTCTAAAACGTCCCTATACGGCAGTGGTTCTCAGTGTTTTTCTGTCGGGCCCCTCTTTGGAGGATGAAAAAGCTCCAGGACCCCCTCAACCTCAACAACATTGTAACACTGATGCAATTCTAACTTTTATTGAAAGAAACATAAGTATTGTAACTTTGC
Organism: Sphaeramia orbicularis; assembly: GCF_902148855.1. Classification (NCBI taxonomy): domain Eukaryota; kingdom Metazoa; phylum Chordata; class Actinopteri; order Kurtiformes; family Apogonidae; genus Sphaeramia; species Sphaeramia orbicularis. Next base: position 11,731,214 of record NC_043967.1, on the reverse strand, counting down.
TTTTTGCTTTTCCCTAAATAATTTGTTGTGCAAATTAAAAATAACTCAGATTTTTGCTTGAATAATACAAATAAACTCAACCAGAATGCTCCCGAGACAATATTTTTCCAAATAAAAATAGGAAATGTGTAATTATCTTACAACTATGATAATAAAGTTTTCATAGAACAAACACATTTTGGTAACAAAGCAGAACATTTTAACAATATCAGTGGCTGAAATGAACCCGTTTCCATTGCACATCTCAGAACTTTAAAGTGTAAACTGTACAAATTGTGCAAAAACACAAATATGTCACATATTTCTTTCAGTCCAATCCTTGTCCATTGTCCAAATCTAAACTCTTTCTCTAGTCCAGTGACAGATCACCACAGCAGTAGATCTGTTTGTTGTACGTCTCTAAAATGAGTCCAGGGTGCTCCAACGCTAAAACATTAGTTCCACCTGCTACATGTTCTAACCTGAAGAAAAAAAAAAACAACACACACCCAGGAGTGAACCCATGACCCCTAGGGGTCCCGCCCCACAGTTTGAGAAACACTGCTATACGGGGAGAGAGGAGACGAAGGCGATTAACGAGAGTACTTTGGATGGAAGATTAATCAGAAATCAACACACAAAAATGACTCCAGTGTTAACACGACCCCTATTAGGGATACATAATTGGTTCGGTGGCAGTGGCTGATGGTTAATGTTAGAGTTCTCCTCAGAAATAACTGAGTGTGAAAGAAAATAATCACTCAAATGGTCCCATCTTGATTTTTTTTTTTTTTTTTTACAATTAGGTTGTAGCCCTGCGATGAACTGGCGAAATGTCCAGGGTGTACCCCACCTTTGCCCCTATGTAGCTGGGATAGGCTCCAAGCGACCCCCGTGACCCTAGTGAGGATAAAGCGGGTTCAGAAAATGAATGAATGAATTAGGTTGTGTGTGATCCTTCTTGCCTCGATATTGTCCAATCAGCTATCGGCTTCTTCCTGCTCCAAAGACACATCATTACATCAGTCTGTGAAAGTCTACAATCTATCGACCTCTATCCTACATAGAGATTAAAGTCATCAAGAATATTTTAATAGAAGAAGATTTCGATGTCTGTGAATGTTGAAGCATCAACTCCACCTGTTTCTAACTTTTCTGTCCCTCTTCTTATGTTGTGATTTTTTTCTATTTTACATTTCATTCTTGCTACTGCATCTCACAGCATCTTTCCTCTCAACTCTCCTTTTTATCCACCATTCTACTCAGATTCAAAATATCGAAGATTCAAATCAAAATACAGTTGCACTAGTCTGATTCAGAGAATGTTGTTTGGTGCAGAAACTAAAGCCAGGTCAACTTCTACATGCACAGAGCTTGAGTTTTTATAGAAAATGTATTTTAGACGGTGATTAATAACACATTCGAGTTAATCACAGGGGTTTCTTGTTCAAAGCTTTATTTTCATCTTGGACTAAAACTTGTGTACACCCAGCTAGCTGTTCAAACTTCTATAGACTCTATGACCTAAATAAGGAATATCAAAGCCTGGAAACCCCAAAAGAGAAGTGGAAGAGAACCAGGATTTGGGGGCAGAAAACAGAATTTACAGTCTTCAAGACGGGTGTGTGTGATAAAGTCTATGTGTGCAACATCAAAAAGAAGAGCAAACGACTAACGTCTGGTTTGTTTATTGTTGCTGGTGGCTTTCAGGTCTCGTACCATCATTAACGCTGCGAGTATGACGTACAGATTTTCTTTTTACGTGCCCTACTTCAGGAAACTGCTGGGGGAATCATAGTACTCGAATGCAAAGCATGCATACATCTGGTATTCCTTTTGACTGTGCCTCACGGACCCTGGTGTCGAAGAGATATTTGAGGGAGTGAGAAACTGTTTTCATTTGTTTTTTCAACTTCCTTTAGAAGAGCAGGAACACAAAGACGTTCTGTCAAAGCTCTTCAGTGCCTATGAACTAGTATGTTTCATCAATATGACACCAACAGTTGCAACATCGGATCCAACACGTTCACGGGTTGCATTCAACAAATGTTGCTAATTAGCTAATTACCGTGTTTCCTGTCAAATGGCGTGCATTCAGCACTGGGAATAGGTACAACAGCATGTGTGAACTCCGCTTTACAGTTTGGGCTGAAGCATTCTACAAGTGCAGGCAGCATCTGCAACAAAGGCATCTGATTATTACCCCATGTTCCATATAATTAATGCGTTTTCTTTTTTCCTATTTTTTCTTTTCAGCGCTAACAAAGGAGAGAGAAAATGTGATTTTGTCGATGAGAGAAAGCACCAAATGAGAGGAAGTTTCCTGCTGAACAGCTTCGTCTTGAATGTCAACATTTGCCTCACCTTGAAGGTTCACTGTGAAAGATTTAACGATTTTAGGAGGATCCAATTGAAGAAACAGAAGAGAATATACTTAAATAGGCTTTCATTATTGTATAATTGCACAAAAATGAGTATTTGTGGTGCAGTTTCCTTAGAATGAGCAGATTAAATGTATCTCACTTGGTTGCCATGTTGTACCACCATGTTTCTACAGTTGAGCTGAAGGAGAGGTGGAGCAGTAGTTTATATTTAGATGATTCTATGGACCAGGGACTCAGAAATACATTTTTGACTTTATTTGTAATTGGATGACTGCTGAACTGAATGTGGAAGTCGAAGTAATCAGCAAATCTGAAAATGAAAATGGTGAAAATATTGCATTTTAAAATTTTTTTTTACTCTGATCTTCCCTAAAAGTGTGTAATTCCACTGAAAACATAATCTTTCTGATTAGATATCACCACATATAGAAGCTGCTTACTGATAGTGTGTAAAATGTCCTATAGGCACATGTGATCCGGTTAGCTGCAACTTCTTTTTCCATTATATAGCAGATGGCTTCCAGTTAAGATGCTTTTCTGTCACCTATTATTATATCATGCACCAGAGTTAATGTCCCCTGAACTAAACAGCCCAGAAACGGACAAAAAAAACCCAGACTGACAATGTCCAAGTTTAGATGTGTACACTGTAAAAAAAAAAAAAAAAAAAAAAACTCGTAGATAAATGGTTTTATTCTGGCAGCAGGGGTGCCAAAAAAATATTGTTAAATAACAGAAAATAACCATCTCATAAAAATACGGTAATTTTCCATAATTAAAATACAGCTTTTTTGCCCTAACTTTACATGAGATTTTGCTTTTTTTTTTTTTTTGACTTTTTAATGTTTAATAAAGAATATTTTCATGTATTAAAACAATCAAATTATCTATAATTATATATATAAATAATTTTCAATGAGATTAAGTTGTTCAATCCACTGATAAAAGCTGTATTTGGACAGTTTATCAGTGCTTATACATGTTATACATTCACAAAAATACATTTATTCAACATTTTTGTTGTGAAACCTCCCGTAATTATACAAAATATTTGTCAATTAACAAACAAGTTTTGTTAAACTTACAGAACAAATACTTTTTTATGGTTAATTATCAGTAATTTTATCTTTTTTTTTTTTTTTTTTTTTTTTTTTACAGTATTAATCTTTAAATTAACAGTTTAATCTCATGAATAGAAAAGAAATATTTGTGAAATTATGATACATTTGCAAATGTATTTTAACTGTATTTTTCTGTGAAAAAAGAAAAAAATTCTTGTAAAAAACTGAAATTTTTTGGTTATTCACAGTTACAGTTTTTTCATGTTATTTTACATTTGACATGTAAAATCACAGTCTGTTTTTGTCATTCCATTGATATTTTTCTGTATCTTAAAAATACAGGAAGAATCTGTCAAATAAACACTGAAAATTCTGGGTTTTTTACAGTGTAGGTGGTGGGGGTTGAGGGGGAGGAGGGGTGTATTCAGTCGATCCATCAACAGTTTGTCCTGAAATCTGAGGAAAGTCATTTATAAACATAAAAATGGCAGCTGTCTACTTTCCAAATCACAGGTGTCTAACATGTGGCTGGGGGCCAAAACCGGCCCACCAAAGGGTCCAATTCAACCCCTGGGACGAAATTTTGAAATGCAAAAATTACACTGGCGATATTAACAATCAAGGATGTTAAAATCATTTTAGGTCAATTCAATCTAAAGTGAAATACTATCATAATAACCTAGAAATGATGAAAAAAGCTCATTTTTGTTTTTGTTTTACTGTTTAAAAAAAAATTACACTAAAATGTTTACATTTACAGACTAGACTTTTACAAAAAATGTGAATAACCTGAATAAACATGACCAACCTCAAATGTTTTAACAGACGTATGTTGAATGGTACCAATATTCTGAAACCTTTAGAGCAAAGTTATATTACCTTTAGTTGCACAGAAGGGGAAAGAGGCAGAAACACTTCATAACACCTCAACTTTCTTCATAATGTTGATATATGATGATCTATTGTGATGCTCACACTATCCCTACTTTTGCACTCTGAGATTTTTAGCTTAAAGTTTGGAAGTTATAAAATATTGATACGGTACACAGGAGGATTTGACGTAAGTGAGGCAGAATACTGCAGTGCTAGGCATCACATGTTTTATTGAAGCATCCAGTGTAGCACTCAGGGAGAGTGAGAGAAAGAAAATGGGAAAAAAAGAAGACCCCGAAGAGTTGGAGGAGGCTTCAAAAAAAAAAAAAGGAAAAAAAAGACAAAAAGAAAAGAGACATGTAGGCAGGGATGGAACTTCCCCGTCCCTAAATTGCCTGGCTTAATGAAGCACTAACAATCAATACGGCAAGTGGTGAAGAAAAATGGCCTTCATATACAAGTAAATATTAACTCTATGTCAAGGCCTTGACCATAATACTTTCAGAAGGCTCAGCCACTTTTTTCCTCCTCTTAAATATTGACTCCATTATTCAGTGTCCCTAAAAGATAAATGATCAGAGGTCTGGTGCCAAACTTTACACTGAGCCACAGGACATAAGGAAATGTCTCAAATCTGACCAAAGCATTGTAGTATCTGATTTTCTAGTTAATTTTGTCTGTGTAAAATCTTTCAAAGTTACATAAGCACTTATTAGCCCCTTTTCTAATACAGTTTCAGTGATGGAATAACTTAGCACAAAAACTATGGAACCAATTTAGGGCCATAAGTTTTGTACATGAAAATATAAAATTTGAAACTGAAAATTTAAGTTTTGATCTTGAATTTTGAAAAAACACAACAATGTATTCCAATTAAAAATAAGTGTATGAACAGGTTTTTTTTCAGGTTATATATAATTTTGATTCACTTCGGTAATTCTTTTGAATATTTGATTGATTTATTTATTTTTTTCATTTTTCACTTTAATATATATTTTAATATTTGAGGTTTTTTTTTTTTTATCTTTTCAGTTTCACATCTTATTTTTTACAGTTTCAAATCTTATTTTTTTCAGTTTCAGATCTTTTTTTTTTTTTTGCTTTCAGTTCTCTTTTTTTCATTCATTTGACTTTTGGCCCTGATGTGGCATGGAGGGCGTGGTCTCAACTGAGAGGGGCGTGGAATCATGAATGACAGCATGACAAAAATCTTAGGGACCTTCCCCGCTCATGTTGCCTTCAGGGAACATAGGAACTAAAACAATTCAGACAACACTTTATATACACTATACTCACGTCACTGGTAGTGAAAAAACTCATGCCAGTGACAAACCTACATTTAAAAAGCTGTTTTAGACAGTACTGAGCACCATTTGCGGTATAAGAGTAATAAATTCTGCCAGATTGTACAGATAAACCACCACACATTAAATACATGATATTTCCAATTTCCACATAGCACAGTGGAGGCAACTCTGCATGGCTAATGTCCTGCTCCAGTCACAACAGCAGGGAAATGAACAGATAGTAAAACTCAGCGCTTTTCATACACTTATTTTTAATTGGAATTCATTGTTGTATTTTTCAAAATTCAAGATCAAAACTTTAATTTTCAGTTTCAAATTTTATATTTTCACATACAAAACTTATGGCCCTTAATTGGCTCCATAAAAAACACCATTTACCATCGATTAGTTTTCTGTGAATAACACCCTCTATTCTATTTTATCTCTTTTGAATTACAAGAAGCAAAATGATCTGGACGCATAATTTTTCATTACACACTTGATGTGACTGAAAATGAACAGTGCCACCACTGATAGGCCTAATTGGTAAGTGAAAAGGGGCCAGCAACTGGCAGGGGGGTGGGCTGGGGCTATTTCCTGGAACTCAATGAGCCATTTACACAAAATAGACATCACTGCTGTTGAGAAGCAAAGGACCACTCATGAGTAAAAAAAAAATAAATAAATAAATAAATAAAATAAAGCATAGAGGAGAGCAGCATGTTGACTGGGAACAGATACCTGTGCCAGCAAGTATTTAAAATGCTCACCAAATGTTTCCTTACATAATATCATGGCGAGGAGAACACAAGATTAATCACACACCAAGATGGCTGCCAACAGGATGGCTTCAACAGTCATTGTCTTGCGGAAATAAAAAAAAACAAAACAAAACACAGCAATCAGCAGCATTTGTGGATGATGGGAGCTCACAAACACAGCTGCATCTTTGCCCTGTTTCTTTGAATTTCAGTTTGATGCTATTACGGTTTATGTCTTCTCCAGTCTGCCTGTTTCTCCATCATTCCCTCAATCCGCTGCTCGCCATCTGTCCGTTGGCCCTGGTAGCGTTCTTATCCACCATTTTAATTTGTTTGGGCAGTCATTTTAGCACATGTATAGTACTGTAACAAAATGTGACTGCAGGCACCAAACAGAGCACATAAAAAGGAAGACGGTTGAGAAGCAGGATCAGTGCATGTGAGTCAGATCAGATCAATCCCTATGTTCACTGCACAGATACGGTTCTATGTGGCGAGCAAACAGATGATTCTGAATCACCATCTGTTCATGTGCGTGCGCCTGCACACTTTGGGCTCCACGTTATTGTGGGTGAAAGCAACATTTAGTTGGCTTACTGCATGTGTGACTCTGTGTCAGGCGGTCATTGGCTGGAAAATCTCTGGGAATTTGACATGACATGTGTAACGTTTAGGAAACACAACCAAGTACAGAAAACACAACCAAATATAGAAATGTTACAAGTAGAACAGACTACAACAGAAACCTATCTATGAGACACTAACAGATGATTGAATCGACAGTATGACGTTGGTTTCATAGGTCGTAGCCATGGTTACGACTCCTGGTGTTTCTACATGACTGATGATCATTGTTGTTGGGAAACAGAATAGAATACAATATAATACAATACAATACAAACAAATAGAATAGAATAGAAAAAATAATAGAATATGAAATAATATAACAAAAAATACAATAGAAAAAAAATAAAATAGAATTGGAAAAAATAGAAGAAAATAATAGAAAATGATATAATAGAATAAAAAATAGAATAGAATAGAATAGAACAAAAATAATAGAATAGGACAGAATAGAATAGAAAATAATAGAAAAAATAGAATAGAAAAAATAATTGAATAGGATAAAATAGAATAGAAAAAATAGAATAGAAAAAAATAGAATAGAATAGAAAAAATATAGAATAGAATAGAATAGAATAGAATAGAAAAAATATTGAATAGGATAGAATAGAAAAAATAGAAAAGAAAAAACAGAACAGAAAGAATAGAATAGAATAGAATAAAAATAATAGAATAGAATAGAATAAATATAAAAAAGAGAAGAGAAAAAATGAATAGAATAGGATGGAATAGAATAGAGAAAAAGAACAGAACAGAAAAAATAGAATAGAAAAAATATGGAATAGAATAGAATAGAATAGAATAGAATAGAATAGAATAGAATAGCCTTCATTGTCATTTTGTGCACAGTGAAAATGGGAGTGCTTCTTCAGTCAGTCCAACAGTATGAATAAAACACCAATAGTTCAGAAAGCACAACTAGAGAGGATATAAAAGTACAAAAACTAAAAATAAGATAAGAAAGTAGAATAAAAAATCTTACAAAGTAAGATAATAATAGAGCTAAGTAGAAAAAAACAGACATAAAATATGAATAGACACCATATTTACAATACTAACAATATGTATTACCAATGAAAACAGTATGCACAGTATATCTACAAACTCAAGTCTAAATAAAAAATAATCCATATATATTTTGATAAATATTGCATAAATATTGCATTGTTATGGTAAAACAGAAGATTATTGCACAATTTATTGTACATAATTCCCATTTTTCAGGGTTATTGGACATTATTGGAAGCATTATCTGCTGGTAACACGACCGTGGCCTTTTGAAGAATATGAACCTATTAGAATCATCAGGATCCTGACGTCATATAATGCTTTTTCAGATACATTTGTGCTTTTATTTCTACCCACCTGAGGAAGGAGCTCTTTACCTGGACTGGGTCAGCTCTAATTGTCATCCAGAAGGTGTTCACAAGTGAATAGTGATGTTGTTCTGTGATTTTGTATAGTGAACAACACACTGTATTGTGATTCAACCATCACTGTAAATATTTTAAATAACTAGAGATTCCTTAAATTAACCTCCGTCCTGCAGCTGTAGGGGTGTGAAGCCATTTTATGTGCTGCATTTTCTCTTGTTTTGTATTGGGTGGGTATAATCTTGTATTTTTTGTGTCATTTTATCATTGTTTCTTTTTTTTTTTTGTGGTTTTTGCAGCATCCACCTTTAAATTTGTATTTCAATTTTATAGACAAATGAAAGTTTGGGGCTGCAAAACTCATATGGGTACAGAGGAACATGGGAGTGAATGTTACTGCATGTTAAGGTCAGGTTCCCCTCAGTCGGACTTCAAATTATAATAGTATTAGTTAAGTCAAGGTGACAAAGGGAAACTGAATTACCCTTTTTTTCCTGTGATGCCATAAAATGGACATTATCTACCAGGACAAAAAAAGATTAACTTCAAGCCTGTGCCCAACTCACTGGATACCTTAGCAATTCATAGCAGTAGTTTTCATTTCAATGCCCATGCTAACAGAGCATTTAATAAGATGACTTTTAATAAGAACCAGGAGAGGAGAGAAATGAGAATGCATTTTTTTAATGTCACTTATAAAGTACAGTGGTACAGTAGTGCAGTGGTGTTCGCTGCAGGTACTCCGGTTTCCTCCCACCGTCCAAAATCACACCATTGATAGGTTAACTGGTCAGTCTAATCACACCTACAGTAGGTGTGACTGTGAGAGTGAATGGTTGTTCGTTTGTATGTGTATATGTACACTGTCTGCCCCCCCCCCAAAAAAAAAGTCAATATATGCAATATTTGACTGCACCACCTTTGGTTTTGATTACAGGAGACATTCACTGTGTCATCTTTTTTTTTGCCACATAATGCTTATGTAGTGTCACAATAAGGTTCATAATATTTATCCATCCATAGTTGCATAAATGTTGCATTATTTCCTCCGCCAAATGTAACAGCGGAGGTTATGTTTTCATCGGGGTCTGTCTGTCTGTCTGCCTGTTTGTCTGTTAGCAAGGTAAGTCACAAAATGTTTGATGAAATTTTCTGGAAATGTTGATACTGGCACAAGGAACAAATGATTATATTTTGGTGGTAATCGAGCCGGGGGGGGGGGGGGGGGGGGGGGGGTCTGCGCTCTCCGAGTACTTTTGTAGTTAATGATGGAGAGTCAGACTGCTGCATCAAGTCTTCATCACATCCCAAATTACTATCTGGACTTTATGGAGGCTAATGATGTCACACCCATTCTGTCACTAGCCTGATGACCCTGATCAATCCTGGCATTGTCCAGTCTTTTTGACGTTAAAGAAATGAGAGGCTACTTTCTGCAATTACAGTTAAATAAACAGCCTGGCCAAAAAAAAGTAACTGCCTGGACTTAATTAAGTAAATGGTTCAGATCCTTCCATGGGTCAGTACTGCAGTGGTTAATAATGTTTCAGCTGGAACAGGTTACTGAACTGTAACTGCAGCAAGTAGCCTCTCATGTCTCTTATGTCACACTTATACGCATATGTATATGTCTAAGCATATGTATATGTATATGTGTATGTATATGTGTACATGTATATATATATATGTGTGTACATGTATGAATACGAGGGCTGTTCAATAAGTTCATGGCCTCACCCAGAATTACTATTTGTTATAATACAGGATGTTACATTCTTTCGTGATGGGATAGTGATGCTTGAACATTGATGGACCAAGTGCATTGCTGTAAATGGAGATTATGTTGAAAAATAAAATATAAATTATCAGTCTGTGTTGTTCTGTTCTGGGTGAGGCCATGAACTTATTGAACGGCCCTCGTATGTGTATGTATGTGTATATGTGTAGGTATTTGTACATGTATGTGTGTATGTGTATGAATATCTCTAGGTATATGTATGTGTGTGTCTGTATGTATGTATGTATGTATGTATATGTAAATGTGTTTGTATATGTATGTGTATGTATGTGTAAATGTGTATGTATGTATATGTATATGCATATGTGTATGTATATGTGAGCTCTGTGATGAAGTGGTGACACATCTGGGGGGGAACCGTGCCTTCAGCTGATGGTGACAGGGGTGGGCTCTGACACACAGACCTTCCAGAGGATTAACCCTTTAAAACCTGACGTGTCACTGCTGACACACCCTGTGCACACACAGGTTGGATGGCTGGACCTCCTTCACTGTTTGTGCAACTGGAAAAATTCCAGCTGTTTCTGAAACCTGAGACATTGCGTTCATAAGCTTTACTGGGTCATTATGGGAATTTCACTCACACCTGTACTAGGAACTGGAGTATTATAACATGAAGTAAATTGCAAATGACAGCTAGAGTTTAAAAGTTGTAAGTGTTCTGGAAAAATGTGCAAGAGGACTCACTCACAGCATATTTTCTAACCTTTTTATTATCAAAATAAGTGAGAAAAAAATCCAGACAGACCATTTTAGGTTCAGGGTTTAAAGGGTTAAGCAGTTCAGAAGAATGAATCAAAGTGAATTTATAAAGTATCTAAAATATGTATAAGTTTGACTGTTGGGAGGTGGTGAAGCAAGATGGTCTGACAACTCCTAACTGCATTAATGTGATGTGACTGTCCTTCCAGCTGGGTGGTTTAAGTCTAAATGATAATATGTTATAAGCCTTTGAATATGATCAAATAGCAGTGACATGGTCAGGACGTTGTCAGAAGTGGACGGGGTGGTACTTCAGGAACAGGTCACACAAAGTCAGAATAAGACGCTTAACGGCACGAAAAACCCATTCCAGCTGATGCGGCATGCACAAGTGTTGAGGTGCACTGCTCTAAACTTTTAATAATCTGTCCCTTCAAAGCTCCTTCTGTTGCTGTGTCCCTTCTTTCAGCTCGTCCCTTTCTTCTGTGTGTCACACAAAAGCTGAGAGAGACGCCTAATAACCTCCCACCACAGCTGTAGTCAGTGAAGAGAGGACGGCTCTGATTTACACTGGTCGGTCAGTCGGTCTCTCTCTCTCTCTCTCTCTCTCTCTATCTATCTGTCTATCTATCGGTCGGTCGGTCGGTCGGTCAGTCTCTCTCTCTCTCTCTATCTATCTATCTATCTATCTATCTATCTATCTATCTATCTATCTATCTATCTATCTATCTATCTATCCCTCTCTCTCTCTCTCTCCATCTCTCTCTCTCTCTCTCCCTCTATCTATCTATCTGTCTATCTATCGGTCGGTTGGTCGGTCTCTCTCTCTCTCTCTCTCTCTCTCTCTCTCTCTATCTATCTATCTATCTATCCCTCTCTCTCTCTCCATCTCTCTCTCTCTCCCTCTCTCTCTATCTATCTATCTATCTATCTATCTATCTATCTATCTATCTATCTATCTATCTATCTATCTATCTATCTATCTATCTATCTATCCCTCTCTCTCTCTCTCTCCATCTCTCTCTCTCTCTCTCCCTCTATCTATCTATCTGTCTATCTATCGGTCGGTTGGTCGGTCTCTCTCTCTCTCTCTCTCTCTCTCTCTATCTATCTATCTATCTATCTATCTATCCCTCTCTCTCTCTCCATCTCTCTCTCTCTCCCTCTCTCTCTATCTATCTATCTATCTATCTGTCTATCTATCGGTCGGTTGGTGTCTCTCTCTCTCTCTCTCTCTCTCTGTCTATCTATCTATCTATCGATCGATCGATCTATCAATCGATCTATCTATCTATCTGTCGGTCGGTCTCTCTCTCTCTCTCTCTCTCTCTCTCTCTCTATCTATCTATCGATCGATCGATCGATCTATCTACCCCCCCCCCTATCTATCTATCTATCTATCTATGACAACTTTTTTTTTTATTTTGCTGATCCTTAAGTCTTTTGTTTATTGGTTGTTGTTTTTGTGTTCAAGTGAAGCCAACCTACTTCCTCTTTGTTTATCTACTTCCTGTCTTTTCCTTAGATTCATTTGAGACTAAAATTCCACCAAGGACTGGGTTTAATTAGCCAGTAATGCACTTTTTTCCCACCGGTTTCTCCACCTTCTCTATTGTTGTTGCCATCTCCATCAGTGGTGTAGTGGTCCCTGGAGAAATCGGTATACTCTCAATTTTTGCCTCTCTGTCTCTTTTTTTTTTTTAAAGTAGTCCAGAAAAACACCATTTTAGAAACAGTGACATGTCAGACTACTCTATGTAGTTCACCCAAAAATCCATCAGTAGTATTTGCTCACTATTATAAACTGATCATGACTTGATCAGGAGCAGTTTGTAGGTTTTCCTGGTCACACAAGCAGCTGCATGAATGGAAATGGATTCAAAATGAGGCAAACATAGGATAACGTTACAAGTGACACAATGACAGTAATTTTGAGAATTTCAATTCTGATCTGAGAAATGTACCAAAGCGACTGAGAAAAACAGTATTTCTGATGTTTTTTTTTTTCTTTTTTTTGTCACCTCACTGTGTATTAACACTATAGTAGAAAAACCAAAAGCAGATGAGTGTGTTTTCCTGCAGATTTCCAGTGCACGTTGAATAGTTTCTTGGTGACTCATTCTCTGATGAGGATGCAGTCGAAGTCTGCAAACATCTCAGAAAAACAACCTCAGCTAACCTCAGCTTTTAATAACATAATGCAGCTAAAAATCAAGCATTTGTATCCAAAACACATGCTCATGTAACCCCTCACATGCATCTGTCTACACACACGTTCACACACATATGCCTTTATTCAAGAGGTTTCATTTCTGATTTTAACCCTTTCATGCATAGCGGTCACTACAGCGTACAGCTATTATATATTCATGGATTTTTGTTGTTTTAGTTCCATATCAGCCAACACAGTGGACACTGATGCATCATCACAAATACTGCAATTCATACCATAACTGTAACTTTGCTGTTCTTGATAAACTTAATCTGCGCTAACATGAATGAATATAAATTAATTGCTTGTTATTGATATTATTTTTTGCATACTATCTCCATAAAGTGAGTAATGTCTAGTATTAGAGTATGTTAAAATGTGAGAAAACATCAGATTAGCAGCATTAAAAATGTTTTTATTTCATAGTTTTCACACAATATATTGGGGAATGTTCACTGAAAGAGAAGGAGGCTACAATCTAAGGGGAGAGCTAAATTTTAAAAAACATAAAGTAAGAACAACAATGAAAAGTATGTGCATAACAAGCTGCGGAGTGACTTTGTGGAATAATCTAGAAAAGGAGATCAAGGAAAGTACAAACATAAATGTATTTAAAAGAGGTATAAAGAATTGTTTCTAAATAAGTTTATGGAACATGAAGGATAAAAATGGTATTGTCTCAAATACCAGTCGTGGTTTCTTGGAATTAAGAGAGTAATTTGAATTTCAGAGATGTTCATATATGTGAGTGGATTAAAGTGAGGACAGATGTGAAGTTTAGATGAACTGGGACTGTGGGTGTGAAATTATGGAATGGACCTTATGATACACTTAAGTTATCCACTCCTTTGGTGAAGTTAAAAAAAAAAAAAAAAAGAGTACTTTAAGTTTAAATTATTCAGAAATATTGAATTGAGATGGTAGATATGTTTTTGTTGTTGATTTTTTTAATTTATTTATTTGTTATTATTATGGTGTGAATACTCAATGCTGTACACATTTAAGTTGATGTAAGCAGTGTATTAGTTGAAAAGGATAGGCAAAAAAATAAGCTTTTGCTTCTAGCCTATTCCTTTTTTGGTTTTTATGTTTATTACAATTGTATTGAGTACAATGATTGATGTACAACCAAAATAAATTCATTCATTCATTCAAATACAGGTTTCTTTGCTTCAAAAATTAAGTGCATGGTGTGTAGCTGAGTGGACAATTTTGCAACTCCAAGAAAAAAAGGTTCATAAAAAAATTTTCAGTCACATTGTTTTTATCATGCCTAAAGAGGAATAAAAACACCCAAAAATTTGGATTAAGGTTCTCATAATTCATGCATGAAAGGGTTCAAGTACACTGCTAGCCCTTCAGCAGACACCTGTTTCAAGATAAATTCCTCTTTTTACAGCAAACTGAAAGTGCATTTAGCTGCTCCTTTTACCTACAAGTCTGCTGGCCTATACTGATCAATTTAGCTGTGTGTAGCAATAAAGAACAATTATGACCGGAATGGATTTCAAGTGCTTATTCTGGAGCTGCTACATCTCAGGCTTTTCCTCAGCCATTCAACTTTACATTTTTTCCTCAGTCACTTGTTGTCTTTTATTCAGGCAGCCTCAGATTGTGTATGTGCGTCCACAGCAGCATGAATTTGTTAGTGTTGGTCTGTGTATTGACAATGAAAAGAGGTTGGTTGGTAAGCTACGGTGCTCTGGGGAACACGCTGTACCAGGCAGAGTGTTCTGCAGAGCAGATGATTGCTACTGCACTTCTCACAGGTAATCACCGCTAAACAAGCCAATAAATAGAGGGTGAGAGAGCACACACACACACACACACACACACACACACATACAAAGACATACAAGCACGGGCATGCACACACAGCCAGACGTACGTACAAAAACACACACGCACCAAATTAAGAGCACTTAAGATTCAACCATGACTGAACCTTATTCCAGACTGAAATCATTGCCACCAAAAGGAAGTGAACACAGAAACAAAAAATTACTCCTCCTTTCATTCCCTCATCCTGCCGATCTTTTCACTCTTGAGTGACCCTGACACTACACGAGCAAAAGAGGAACATGAAAAGCAGCAGATTCACAGTAATTGCAAATGGAAAGAAGTATGCCACGTAATATGATATTCAGTTCTAAACGCAGCCTCTTGAACTACAGCATGTTATCTCCTCCAGGCACAAGCTTCACTTCTCCTTTATCTGTGCCTGATAACCTTTGTAGGATGTGTGGTAAAATGAAATGATTTTTATTTTTATTTTTTTTTGTTTTAGAAAGAGACATTTCCCCTCATTTGTATTGAAGTACAGCTCAAAGACACGGTAAGCTATAAACCCGGAGGTCAAAAGTTCAACACATGCAAAAATGAGTGGTGTTAAATGCTCTCAGTGAGCAAACATAAAGCTCCACTGAGTTAATGGCAACATGTGCCATTTAGAAAGTTTAATTGAATGGTGAAACCTATTTATATGAATTATAAGCAGCTAATTAACATCAACTGTCCTGACACACTTATCAGACCACAGTCATGACAAAGCATCCCACGGAGTACATTTTCTGTTCGTTTATAATTTCATAAGATGTGTTTCCTTTCATATACATAATTCAAGCTCTTAAAAGTCATGCTCACATTTTTTTAACAAATGATTTCTGCTGCTATATAATGGGCTTAAGCTATTTGCACTCTTTCTCTGATAGTAAAAAAGGAGTGGGATTCTATGGATTAGAGCAGTGCCAATTAGACATTCACCCTGGCAAGGTTAATGAAGGATTAAGCCATGAGTTGGCACCCCTCAGAAATCCCAGGACCTATCTGCACATTGCAAAACTAAGAAAGAAGTCGTTTTTTGAGACTCAGTTAAGCAGCACATTCAGGTTTTCTGATAGGAGAAATAAGGTCAAATTCGCCTTCATTGTGACACTTGTACTAGAGCAGGGGTGTCAAACTCATTTTAGTTCAGGGGCCACGTTCAGCCCAATATGATCTCAAGTGGGTCGGATCAGTAAAATATTGAATGAATGAATGAATGAATGAAATCTTTATTTTGAACATGTCAACAGTGAAATCAAAACAAAAATCAACCAACAAAATATAAGTACTGGTACATAAATGATTGATAACCAAACAAACAACAAAATGAATAAATAAATAATAATAGTTATGGTAAATAAATAACTAAATAATAATAATAATAATAATAATAATAATAATAATAATAAAATGAAATTATACATGCTCGAAAAGGAGTAGGAAGAAGTAAAAACGTATGTACTCCTATCCCAAATTTCAACATATTAACAGGGAAACAAATAAAATTACATTTTGAAAATGTTTACATTTACAGGATATCCTTTAAAAATGTGCATAGCATGAACAACCTGAAATTTCAGAAGAAAATAAGTGTAATTTTACCAATATAATGCTTCAGTTTATCATTTACACATGAGCATTCCAACCTATAGATCACAGTGGATCTACAAATACACAAAACATTTAAGATAAGATAAGATAAGATAAGATGTACTTTATTGATTTCCCAAGGGAGAAATTCAAGTGTGCAGCAGCAGAAGAGAATATGCATCAAATACAATAGAAAAAAAAGACAAATATATAGGCAAATTTTTTGAAAGGACTAAAAGTGACAAAAAATAGCAATAATAATGATAAATTTACAAGCGTGCAGTAGGTGACTTTTATAAATGTACAAGTGACATTGACAGATGCAAAAAGACTGCTTAGAGCAGGATGTAATTCAGTAACAGGCAGAATATTGCTCAAATTGCCCTTATTTTCAATAAAACATTTCAGGGTGTTCATGGATGTTCATGTTATTCACATTTTTTTCAAGGATAGTTTGTAGATGTAAAACATTTTCATGATATAATTTTACTTTTTATGCTCTAAACCAAAGGAAAATGTCCTTATTCATTCATTCATTTATTATCTGAACCCGCTTTATCCTCACTAGGGTCATGGGGGTCACTTGGAGTCTATCCCAGCTACTTATGGGTGAAGGCGGGGTACACCCTGGACATTTTGCCAGTTCATCGCAGGGCAAAATGTCATTATTTATTGGTTATTATGATAGCATTTTACTGGTCTGACCCACTTTTGATCACACTGGTCTGGATGTGGAACCTGAATTAAAATCATTTTTACACCATTGATTGTCAGTATCTTCAGTGTGATTTTCGCATTTCACAAAGTCATCCCACGGGCCAGACTGGACCCTTTGGCAGGCCGATTTTGGCCCACGGGCCGTATGTTTGACTCCCCTGCACTAGAGGTACTACATCACAGATATACTACTTACAAAAAGTTAAGGATATTTTTAAATTTTGGACTATTTTTTTTCAGTTTGGATCCTTGCAAAGCACTTTTTACTTTTTTGTGTGTGAATTGAATTGAAACATTTTTTTAATGACCAACATAGTTTTAGTTACAAATGGCAAAAATGACCAAAAAAATTACAAAAAAAAGAGATATCCTTAACTTTTTGTTTTTAGTCTAGGTGTCATGTATTTTCCAGTGCCATAAAGTAAAATAGTACTATCTATAAACAGGCTGTGTTGGTTGACATGCCAAAACAACCATCTGTATATGGACTCTGCTCCAATCCAGACAATAAATGGTTGGACAGAAATAAACACCGGCCTCTCTGTCCGTCATCCCTCCACCCGACACAAAAAACACAGGAAAGAAAATGAGCCGACTAGCCAGTGGTTTCAGTGGCGTCTGGCTGAGCGTCAGTGAGATCAAGTTCCACAATATGTTTCCTACCTGCACCAGGTTCCAGCCCTCCAAGGACTCTGCGATGATGGAGGTCACAGACGGGCAGACACCGCCGAAGATCATCAGGTGTTTGGGACCGTAGCATATGGCGTCGAAGAAGGCCCTCAGCCCCTTGGCGTTGTCACACTGCAGAGAGAGCGGGGACAAAAGCAGAGAACATTTAGATTAGTTCGTGTTGGTAAACAAAGGAGGGAGAAATAAAGAGGCAAAAGGTTCAGACACATTGTATTTACAAAGAAATGTGAGCAGGGACAAAGGACGCCACAGAGGAGGAGAAGAAAAAAAGGAGGAGAGGTTAGAGTCTGAAATTTGAAAGGGAATATTAGATCATATTTCATCCTATTTTGGCAAAAGAGAGGCTGAATGAAAACTCTGTGGTATCTGTCTGAGTGCTTCACATGCCCTTTTTTCAATCTGAAAAGGCAAAAATACAGACAATAGATCACAGATTAGTCTCTAAGGATATGATGGAACAATGACGGTTAAAGATTTAAGTGGCCAAATCTGCACTGTAAGACCGGATAAGTTGAGTTTACTTAAAAAATTTGAGTAAACTGGTTGTCTTAAAAAATGTAAGTAATGAGTAATGAAAACTTGAGTGTATTGAACTTAAATGCTTGATTTGAATGGAATTGCTATTTTAAGTACAAAACACTAAAAGCCAAGTTAATTTAACTTAAAATTTGTTGCAATGTCAGTTGCTTTGTACAGTCTACTCTCGTTATACCGCCAACTTCTGTTCACGGCCAAATTGGCGGTATAGCGAAAATGGCGTTACAACGGGTTTTGTCCATAATGTGCATGTCTTTACTATATGATGTCTATGCTGCCTCCGTTAACCCGTTCTAATTGCGTTTCTAAATAAATCTTGATTCTGTTATGTTGTAAGGGATCATTTAAAGTGGGGAAACATTTTAAGCATTATTATACCGTGTCGGGAAATGACACCCCATCATCTTGAGGCTTTGGCTTAATCCCACGTCCTCTTCCCGACATCCTGACCTACTGAGTGTTCTGCGATAAATGAACGGTGGCCGTTCCGTAGACCTACTCATAGCTTGTCGCGATCAGCGTCTGGCGCGTTTGTTTCAGTGCATTGTTAAAATTTATGTGTACTCGATGGCAATCACGCTGGCGGTATAACGATCGGGAAATCAATGGTATAAGTGTTGTTTGTGCATGGAACTGGGCTGGCGGATGGCGATAGGCGGAAATGGTGGTAGCTAATGGAATAATGCACTGGGGATTTTTGTGCAATGGTTTTGGTCGGCGGTGAGCGAAAATGGCGGTATAACGGCGGGCGGTTTAACGAGAGTAGACTGTATAATCATTAGACTTAATATCATCAGTTCATTGGACTCAATTCCAAGTTGATTTAAATTAAAATCTTTTGCAATATAAATTACTTTGTATAATTATTCAACTTGATATATTGTACCGCAGTTGAAAGATGGGCAGGAAGTTAGCTCATTGTAATTTACCAGTACTGGAAGTGCTTTTAATTTGGCTAAGCATTAAGATTTCCAATGTTCAATGGTGATGTGACGTTCACGAATGAATCGAATCTTTTGAACGGCTCTTTGAAATGAACGATGGGAACCGAGTCTTTGTAAAGAGCCGTTCATTTTTTTTTTTTTTTCTTTTTTTAAGGAGGGAGTGTCCGATTTCCTGTCAATTTAGCGTCACTGGGGAGGCATTGGGCAGGAGGAGAATGTTCGAGAAGAAAAACAAAGAGTGATTGTGCACTGCGCATGTCTCATGGCAAGAAGTTAGCAAAAAAACAACAGTTTGAAGTGTGAGGTGAGCATACTGGAGGAGGCGGAGCTGGAAGACTGGTCGAAACCGGAGAAAAGTTTGAGAGTGAGTGAGTGACCACCTGTGAGTCATGAGCCAAAGAAAAATGTTGTTTCATAAGAAAATGTTTTATTTCCTTCATTTTTAGGCTACAGACTAGTCCACATAATGTACCGTGATGTTTTTTGTCAAATTCCAGCATTTGCCTAATGTCACGTCTCATGTCACGTATTTAGCCCACACATTTTACGGTAAGATAATATTTACTGCCGCGCCAATTAAACACCTTTAAAATGTAATGTCAATCATCACATGTAGCCTATTTAGTCATTAAAACATTGGTGTTTCAAAATGATGCTAAAAAACATAAAAGTACCAGTCTTTTGAACGCTTTTTTTCAGTGAACAGCTCCTAATTAAAAGCTTCCCCTCAAAGAACCAAACATCCCATCACTAAAAAAATTCACTATTGACAAGAGTGATCATAGATGAACAGTAAAGCCATTGTTCTTCCTATGGCTCTCACTCATGGTGCACTTCTACAACAATACAAAAACAAACACAAAATGGCCAATGAACATTGCCATACACACATTAAGTCAAAATTAACACTAACACCACAACACCGCTGAACTCTTGCACATAAAAATAACACGTTTTCAACAACATGCCCAATACCCACAATGCAATGTGGAGATAAAAAGGTGTGGTCATGACTAAAACGTAGTGATTTAAATCCATTCAGCTTAAACTTTTTCATACTTTCGACTATGTCTACAAATTAATAGAATATACTGAACATTTTATAGTAATGTAATAAAACTGAAATCCTTTAAGTACATTGTAATTAAAGCATTTTAGTAAATACAAAGTCTGGGCTTACAGTGTACAGACAGGCAACAGGAAACGTCTGCCCCCTGATCCTGACTGGCATGTGGAATATTGATGGACGTCACAGAAGAAAGTCAGTTTACTGTAAAGGAGTTTTGGTGTTTTTGTAATTCTGATATTAAAGAGTCTCTAATTCTACCTTCTACGTGTAACCAGGCCAGACGGCTGTGAGTGTCTCTAGTGCTTGTTCTGAATGGGCAATTTAGGACTATTCAAGCTGCTTTGTTTTGCACAATTCGAAGTTTATTTAGATTTTTTTCTGATGTATTTGACCGAACGATTGAACAATGATCTAAATGCGACAGAACTAATGATTCACTTAGTGTGATGGATGCACGTCAAACAGCGCCTCCACTCTGGTTCCATTTTAGTGAAATGCATAGTGTTGATGAAAACAACCTGCCATTGGAATTACATTTAACTCGTTACTGTGGCATGGTGTAATTGCAGCCCGGTGTGTGTTTTCAAACTATCATGTAAAACAATGCAGTTCGCAGGCTGCAGAAGGGCCCCCGCTCTGATCCAATGCTGCAGAATGCAGCCAATTCATGTCACTATAGCAACCGGAGAAAAAGACTGTGCTAAAGGGAGAGAGAGTGAAATAAGAGAAGAGAGGAAAAAAACAGTGTAGGTTCATATTGATTGCTACATGAGCTGGCTAACTGGTTTTGCTGTGATTTCCTGATTTCCACAGTGTGTAATGATATTCCTATCAGCAGTAAACACTTCCCCCTCAGTATTCTATTATTGCCACTCAATTCAGGATGTGTTCCTGTGTGCAGCTGGTAGATAGATGGACTGACTGACTGAATGGCAGGTGGTGTGTGTGTGTGTTTGCGCCTTCTGACACAGTCCATCTCATCTGGAGAGTCATTTGACCTTGTTAGCCATCAGCCGGCAACTGAATGAGATTTCCCACGGAACAACAGCACAGTGGGCCCTCCACAGCGCAGATTGAAAAACTGAAAATCGAATGTGGAAGAGTGAGAGTCCTAACCAGACATATACGACTATACATTGTGATCTCAAGGTAACTTTGTTAGGATGTGGCAGATGCGGCTGCTGGGACATGTTTACATCTTCTGTTATCAGTTTATATTTTTTGAAAGGAGGGTAGTTTAGTAACTCTACATTTACCATGTCTGTGTAGTAAGACCACACAGATACACTCCAGTTTCTTGCAAGTGGCACTGCAAACTAATGTGGACAGCTCCTGTACTGTGTGTATCCCACTGCCATATTTAATCACCAGCCTCTTTTTCTGTGAATATTTTTACATTTTTGAAGTAGATGACCAATTATTATTAAAAAAAAACACACACAACTTTGCTCCGTGTGAGTACATTCATGCCAAATGAGAACAATGCATGCTGTAATGCCAGTCAAAAATAGACTAGATTGCGGATATGCCTCAGGTGAAATGAGAGGCAGAAGATGTGATTAGACACAGTGGGGATTCCTTATCCTAGCCACACAGCTGAATAAAACAGCAGGCTATTAAAGGAGATATCCTATTTGCATACTCTTATCATTCATTTCTCTCCAGCTGGTCATACCAAGATGGGCTGGTTGGACTGAGACTTTCAACTGGTTACCATGCAACAGAGAGTAAATGTGGGCAACTAAACTCGTCAGTGCGAGTACATTAGAGCTTGGTGATATCGCAGGTTTAAGCTGACTTATTACGGAGACTGACAATGTAGTGTAGGTGGCAAAGAACAGGTCTGTTCCCAACTCCCTCTGTTGCAAATAAAACTGGTTTAAGGCATTATAAACACAACAGACAGGCGTGTGTGTGTGTGTGTGTGTGTGTGTGTGTGTGCACATGTAGTTATGTCCACAGTGAGGAAATCCAGGAGTTCTTGTGAACACTATGTCTGGTAAGGGCGACAAAAAGCTAGTAAAATTGTCGGGTAATTTGTATAAAGCAGCTGGCATGAGAATTTCGGAAAGTATTGCATCATGGGTTTTGTCGCTTTAATGCTGCTCATCTGATGAATTCATTAAAGTCAGATTTAAATTATTATTAAACATTAGAAGTGTTCAGTGGATTTCAATCCGCAGGTAAAAATATAACGTGTTTTGCTACAAAGTCGTCAAAACTTAAAAGGATCACAGATCACAGATGATGAGATCAGTGAAGCGAAAAGCGTAGAGTGAAAAATCAGAATGAGAAAACTGGGTGCAGTAACACAATGAAAGATGTTTTATTATTTAATAACATTTTCATATTAGTGTTGCTGGCTGCGATTTCATTCAAATTTCATATACTGTACATTTTCACAACAATTGATCGATCTGCCATGTTTGCTATCATTTATTGCAATGCTACTTTCACATTCAGTAGGTCTTTAAGTTATATATGGGAGTCTATTAATTCATTTGTCACATGCTTCAACTTTCATTTATTTATTTGATAAACAGGCTTAAAAATGTGTTTATGTTTATGTTTATGTTTACGCATTTGGCAGACGCTTTTTTCCAAAGCGACTTACAGGGGAAAACCAATTAAATCACTCAATCAATCAAATTTTATTTATATAGCGCCAGATCACAAAAAAGTTATCTCTTGACATTTTATATATAGAGTTGGTCAAAACCAGACTCTAAGTCAATTCTACAGAAACCCAACAGAATCCTCCTGGAGCAAACACTTGTGACTGGTGACAGTGGCGAGGAAAAACTTCCCTTTAACAGCAGAAACCTCGAGCAGACCCAGACTCCTGGAGGATGGCCGTCTGCCTTGACCAGTTGGGGTTAAAGAGAGAGAGTAGAGAAGGGGAAAAAGAGAGAGCGATAGAGATAGGGACTGGGGGAGAGGGGGAGAAGGGGGGAGTAGGGGGAGACACATGGAGGCGGTTGAGGATAAGTGAGTGGTGATGATGAGGGCAGGGAAGAGGCCGGACCACCGCAGCAGGTCCAGAGATAATCGTGAAAGAATCTGTGGTTGTCCTGGGAAAAACCTTATTAGAATATTTAAAATGGAATGTTTGAAAGTGCTAGGACAGGAGGTGCTCTCGGAAGAGCTGGGTCTTCAGGAGCTTCTTGAAGATAGGCAGGGATGACTCTGTTCTTGTAGCACTTGGTAGAGCGTTCCACCAACGTGGAACGACCCATGAAAAGAGCCTGGATTGTCTTGTACAAGGTCTGGGGACTACCAGACTACGTTCCCCAGACGAGCGGAGTGGTCGTGGGGCGACATAAGCTTTTATTAGTGCACCTAAGTAGGAGCAGCAGACCCACGGAGAATTTTGTAGGCTAGGATTAAAGATTTGAATTTGATGCGGGCAGCTATGGGTAGCCAGTGTAACTCAATGAGTAAGGGGGTGACATGTGCCCTTTTAGGCTGATTGAAGACCAGACGCGCTGCTGCATTCTGGACCATCTGTAGTGGTTTGACAACACAAGCTGGGAGGCCCGTTAGAAGAGCATTGCAGTAGTCAAGACGGGAGATAACCATAGTCTGCACCAGGAGCTGGGTGGCCTGTTCGGTTAGGTATGGCCTGATCTTTCTTAGGTTGAACAGAGTGAAACGGCATGATCGGGTGACAGAGGCAACGTGATCCGTGAAGATCAACTGATTATCAATCATGACTCCCAAGTTACGTACTACACTGGTAGGAGCCAGAGGTATGGAGTCAATAGTGATGGAGATGTCCTGCTGTGTGGTTGGCTTAGCTGGGAAGACCAGCAGTTCAGTTTTGGACAGGTTCAGCTGAAGGTGATGGGCTTTCATCCATGCAGATATGTCAGAGAGACAATCTGAGATCCGCACTGAGACTGTGGAGTCATCAGGTGGGAATGACAGATAGAGCTGGGTATCATCAGCATAGCAATGATATGAGAAGCCATGTGAGTGGATGATCTGACCGAGTGAGGTGGTGTATATGGCAAAAAGGAGGGGGCCCAACACAGAGCCTTGGGGGACCCCCGTGGTGAGGCGGTGAACTGCTGATGTGTGCCCTAGCCAGGACACACTGAAGGACCGACCAGTAAGGTAAGATTGAAACCAGGAGTGTGCGTGGCCTGTGATGCCCATGTTCCAGAGTATGGATAACAGGATATCATGATTGACAGTGTCAAATGCTGCTGATAAGTCCAGTAGAATAAGTACTGAAGACTTGGCTGCTGCTCTAGCCTCTTTCAAGGCTTCTGTCACAGACAGAAATATGCTTTTGTGCCATCTTGTATGGTGTTGGCTTCCAACTGAAATTTTTACCCACTTTAGAAAACTATCACCATCCTGCCAGAATAGCAACACAATATTATTTTTGCCCACATCATTCAGCTATAAAATAGTTTTGCATGAAAAATCTGATGACAATGGAGCATCTTGAATGATGCCAAAAAATGTCAAAAGCCTGAAATCTTTTTACAGGGAGATGACACGAGAAACAGAAAAGAGAGAGAAAGAAAACTGGCTCTCAAAAAAAAAAAAAAAAAAAAAAAGCTGCAACTTTCTCTTTTGCCTTGTTCTCTTCACATCCCTCTTAACTTCCTTCATCCTGTGTTACTTTTGCTGGGCGCACATGCACACAATCTGTTGTGACTGCTCACGGGGCTTTGACTGGTGTGTTGTCATGCCAACGGTGTGACAAATCCACACTTTGTGCGCTAGATGAGGGAGGAGGCCGCGGCAGGACGGTGTACGGATGGCTATATTTAGCCTCTCATTAGGTAGCACAACCACTCAGACATTAATCAATACTTATTCAGCTATGGAGACGCTGTAAAGCTTAATGCCAGTTAGACAAAGAGGAATAGAGGGGAGAGAGGCAGCGGAATAGAATGCAACACAAAGAGCCAGAAGACATTGAGATAGTGAAGGTGATGGGAGAAAGGGAGGACACAAGGAGGGGAAATAGGAGGGAGACTGAAGAGGAGGGGAAAAGGTACGAGGCTGACATAAAGAGCAGACTAATAAACCAGTGTAATAAACCTGCCCTCCATCATTTCCCCACTGTGGAGTCATTCATGGCTGTTAGATTGACTCGGTGGTTCTTTATGAAATCCAGCAGTAGTTTAATTGATTATATTAGAAATATTCAGACCTCCTTATGCCACTTTTCCCTTCCACCAGCCCACACTTCCTTCATTTCCTCCAACATTCAACAGTATTAAGACGTGTTATGTATTTTTATAGGCAGTCAAAAAGGTGTATCCAATTTTTATTTTTTTATTTTTTTCTGGGGGGGGGTTATGCTCTAAATCACAGGTGTCAAACATACGGCCCGGGTGGCAAAACCAGCCCGCCACAGGGTCCAATAGGACCGTAGGATGAATTTGTGAAATGCAAAAATTACACTCAAGATATTAACAGTCAATGGTTTTACTTTAGTGGCCATAAAAAGCCCTACTTTAGTCTCAAGTGGGTCAGATCAGTAAAATACTATCATAAAAACCTACAAATAATGAGAAGTCCAAATTTTTCCTCTGTTTTAGTGTAAAAAAAAAAAGTGAAATTACATGAAAATGTGTAAATTTACAAACTAGCCTTTCACAAAACATATGAAAAACTAGAAATGTGTTAAGAGAAGTAAATGCAATTTACTAATATTCTGCCTGTTACTAAAATACTTTGTAAATTTGCAGATCCATTGTGATGTGTAAGTTGTAATGCACATGTGAGGCAAAATATAGTTAAAACTGCACTTATTTTTCTTAGCAAATGTCAGTTTTTTCATGGTTGTTCATGTTATTAACATTTTTAAAAGGACAGTTTATAGATGTAAATGTTGCCATAATGTAATTTTACTTTTTTTCACTATAAAACACATTGAAATGTTTGGAGTTGGCATTATTTATTTATTATTACATTATTAATTCACTGATCCGGCCCACTTCAGATCATACTGGGAGGATGTGGCCCCTGAACTAAAATGAGTTTGACAGCCCTGCTCTAAATAAAATACAGGAAGAAATCACATGTAAGTACTGAGAAAGGAGGGGAGTGGACTGGTACAATGACGAACGCATAGCAGCACTTATCTCCCAAATCGAGCAGCAAGAAATACTACAGCACTTTATTTCCCTCTTCCCCACTCTGAAATCTAATTCCTGGCATTTGGAGGCCATTTGGAGCAGATCGATGGGGTTAACGCCCGTAGTAATCTGTTTGACCGCCTTGGGAGATGGCCAAGGAAGGTGGGTGTGTGTGTGTGTGTGTGTGTGTGTGTGTGTGTGTGTGTGTGTGTGTGTGTGTGTGTGTGTGTGTGTGCGTATGTGTACGAAGGGTGGGGTAGGTAGTATGAGGGCTGATCACTGAAGAACCTTAGATGGAAACTCCAGGGAGGCATATAATCCTGTCTAATGTCGGAGATCCATCCCCAGTAAATTTACTTCAGCCAGCCACAGCTTGACATGCTCGATCCTGACTGAAGTCCGTCTCCCGTGCCTCCATTCATTACAATACCCAGGCTGCAGTGTATTTACGGTTTCTAATTTTTCTTACTGTCTCCTTTTCATCCTGACATTTCCCTGCACCTCCACCCCTTACCTTTTAGAGAACATTACTGATGGGACAGCTGGGTTAGAATGAGTTTATTTCAAATACTCCATTACTGTCTCTATTACATTTTCCTTCCTGGTCAACTTAACACGAAGCTATACAGAGATTTGTCTTTATTGATTTATCATTACACACTGACATTAGCCTACTATTATGGTGCTACTGATAAATCACACTCAATTAGGTTGAATGTGAAGAAATAGCCATCCTGAAAGATTACAGTTAAATGCAGTTTCTCTTTTTTTTCCTCCTTATTTCATGAGATAACATTAAAAATGTATTTTAAAGTCCAGTGGGGGCCATTTAAAGAGGATTTAATGGCAGAAATGGAATATAATGTGTTGTGTTTTCATTAGGGCATAATCATACAAAAAGGAGATTCATTTTGTTGTTGTTACTTTGGAATGACTCATTTATATGTACAGAGGGAGTGGGCTGTTGTTCACAGAGTCTGCCATGGAGTTACAGTAGCTCAGAACAAACTGCCCCTTCTTCTTCTATTTTACATGTGGCTATTTTAAGGTGCATTAACATCCCATAGTATCTTTGAGTCTGGACTAGGGCTAATGTATCATCTCAGCCAGGGGTGATACCGCCAACTGTGGGCCCCATGAAAGCTAAACGTTGTGAGCCCTTTCATAAAATTCAGTATCTTGCAAAGTTATAATAGTTTTGGATTTTTCTTTATAGTTTAATTTTATTTAGTTTTGACTTTTTTTTTCCTCTAATTCAGTTAGTTTTAATTAGTTGTTAGAGCAGGTTTGCTAGTTTTTATTAGTTTTCGTTATTTTCTAAATGCTTAGTTTTAGTTTCTTTATATCTTTTCTCTTCTTCACCATCATATTCAAATAAATCCCAGACAGGACTCTGCTGCTTTCTCCCAACTTTAGTCTCCATGTTTCCAGGTAGAGTGGGGACAAGAAGACGACTCTAAACAAGTGACGAGAAGTGACGGACCGTTAAATATCATATGGTGTCAGCAGCTAAAATTGCTTGAGGGAAATAAATCGATTTCATATCAATCCGACATTGACAAAGACGAAAACGAAGGGAAATTTATTCATAAATTTTATGTTTTAGTTAGTTTTGTAAACACACAATACAGTTTCAGTTAGTTATCGTTTTTTTCTTTTTTTCTTTTAATTATAGTTTTTATTTATTTCAGTTAACGAAAATGTTTTTACAATTCTAGTTTTCGTCATTTCGTTAGTTTTCGTTAATGATAATAACCTTGGTATCTTGTCGAACTGTCGGAACAGGGGTAGGGGTGCGCACGATCCACACATAACTTCATGCGAAACGAAACTGAAACTTAACATGCTTTGAACATCTGATTCCTGACTTCTATGTCTGTCTTATACGGCGGATCTTACAGGACATTTTCACATCTTCTAACCTGTATCCACTGGACCCCTTCCTCTGCTCTATGGGCCCCCCACAAATGCTGGGCCCCATGAATTCATCATGTCATCATGTTAACCCCCCCACCACCACCACCACCACCACCTTACTTGTACCCCAGCCCTTAACTGAAATGTGCAGAATGCATCAAACAGACACTGGCTCTGACAGCAGACTTGGGGCATTTTCACACAGCGTACTCGAGTCCGTATCCGAGTACGCTGGATCCCAAAGTCTGCTTACTTTTATCCATGTGAATGCAAACGTTCTATGCTCGAGTACTGTACCCATGTCCAGTTGTGAAGGTAGTCCTGGGTACAGACTGCTCGGACTCCAGCACGGTACGTTGCCGTGTGAATGTGATCCGTGCCCAAGACCAAACGTGACCTAATCACTGTTGTGCTGAATTCTACTCCCTGCTGAAAACTGCATCGCACAGCAGCCGCCAAAAACTGCTCCCCCTTCTTAAGTCAGCATTGAAGAGGACAAAGTGTATGAAATTCACCATGTCACACCAGAATATCACCAAATGTGAGCTGCTTAAGTCATGTCACTCCTTTGGCTTTGCAAGCTTATCCTGATGGGGGATGCAGTTTTCAGCAGTATCTGGTGCCGAATTCTGCTCCCTGTCGAAAACTGCATCCCCAGCTGCAAGTGATGTAGTTTTTGGCAGTATCTGTTTTTGTTTTTACATATTTTGTTTGTTTTGTTTTGCTTTAAAAAAGTTTTATATACCTTACAGATTGTAAATTCTTTAATAATTAAACAAATAAAAAACATAACTGAAATCTCTTACAATATTATTAATTACTTAATTGCTACACAGCTATGATGGTGTTAAGAGGTTGAATAATTCACAATTAATTTCATATCCTACAGTCAAAAAGGAGTAAAAGTTGTGACAGGGTGAATTTGGTGCACATTGTCCTCTTCATGCCTGACTTTGGAAGGGGGGAGCAGTTTTTGGCAGGGAGTAGAATTCGGTACAACAATCACCACTCGAAGAACAGAAGTGACCTAATCGCCATGAGACCAGAGATGGCGCTCCTGTTGTCTCCTGAAAAAGCCTCGGATCCGTACAGCACAGGCTCGCCTTATCGGCTGAACCCCTCGGTGATATATCAGGACAATGAAGGTCGCTCTTCTTCACTTTGCCTCAAACTGGCTAACAGATAGAGAAGTATTGCAGTGGCTCAGATGATGATGTAAGGGTTTGTCTTCTTCTGACTTCTGCATTTGTTTGATAGCGACAGAATTCCTTCCACACCGCCACCTACTGTTTTGGCCCTGTAACACCCACTTGTACTCAGGCAGGGGCCACGGTACGCGCTTGTGAACACAACATCCGTGGGAAAGGTGTGAACGTATCCAAGTATGGTATGGACTCGAGTACGCTGTGTGAAAACGCCCTTTGGTTGGGATTTAGGCAGTGTTCAGTCTGTAAGTTTACCACTGGTTCTAGTTATTGTTACCATTAGAATTATCACCATGGTTGTTATTGTTTGTATTGCTGATATTTTCTTGTGAGGGTCTTCACCACCTTCTTCCTTCTTGTTCTCCCCCTTCACCCCCCTACCCCCCACCCCTCCATGTCAGGTCCGGCATAAAAATGTGGTTAAAAAAAACTCATAATAAAGAAGTTTCCCTTGGCAAAGCAAATTTGTTCAGCACCAAAAGGCAGCCAGACTACCATTCAGCTGTTAGGATGCTGGACAAAAAACAAAGTTTATCACTAGATGTCACTAAATATCACATACTGTACCTTTAAAGTAAATCTTATTACCTTTTGAAACACTTATCTCAAAATCAGTATCGTCACAAACAGATATCAAGTAAACGCAGTAGGAAAAACACGGAAAACCACAAAAAGAAGAATAGCTACATCTTCAAAATATGAACACCTAAAAAACTCAACTGTGACAATGCTGGACTGATTGCCAACTGCAGTACAGTAAGCTTTCAGAACCAATAATTCAACAACAGATATTCCCTTTTCACTGCATCTGTGTTTCCAAATGCCCCTGTGGAGATCACCACAATGTGTCTATGGGTGTGTTGTATGTGTGTGTATTGCTATGTGTACACGTGTGATATTGTGACAAGAACAAGAGCTGATCAGAGCACCAGGCTGGAGCTAACCATGATGAAATGCCTTGTTAGCGCTGCAAACAGAGGCAGCTGCACCTGTCTCTGGTTTAATGGCAAATTACTGCACACAAATCAGCAACCTGAGGTCCAATACTGCACATATAGTGTGTGTGTGTGTGTGTGTGTGTGTGTGTGTGTGTGTGTGTGTGTGTGTGTGTGTGTGTGTGTGTGTGTGTGTGCAAGACAGCAACATGAGAGGGGGGAGGACGACAGAGAGAAGCCTGATCTGATGTCAGAGGCAATCTGCTTTTCACACACACTGCATTTACTGATGACAAGGCTAACGGCACAGGTGATTACCAAGTGAAACACTCGAGGTATTCACCAAAAATGTGTCTCTTTATAGCATGTGTGTATGTTGTTGACACATATTTAAAGTTGATGTCATATACAGGGATGGAAGAAAATGTCTGTAGGGAAATATACCTTACAACATATATACATGATAAATGATATGATATATTGTACTGGTCCTGAATAAAGATTTTTTTTTTTTTTTAATCAAAACATGATAACACTCTAGGTGCTTCTCAAAGCCAAGGATGGATCCTTCTGGAACTGCATACGTAACGCTACGTCATCAAGTTTTGCTGAACAACTGAGTCCTTCATCATCAGAACTATAGGGTGTATCAAAAAAATATATACATTTTGAAAAATTACCCCCAGTTCTGCATTTGGATATTTGTCCAAATTTACAGACCCAGGTTTTCATGCATGAGTGAGCAGGGGCAAATTGCAAATTGCGCAATCCAAGTTAAAACTGGTTTGTGCGAAGTAGTGGTGGGATTTAAATCCAATCAGAAGTCATAGGAGGAGACAATGAGCATCCATCTTGTTTTCCACAAAATTGCCAGGTTACAGCATTAACACTTTGGCCACTATGTCAATTTCATATCTTTACCCATGGCAGCTGTTCCTGCCTTTCAAAGTTAATTCAACTTGTTTAGGCCTGAAAATGTCACTGAGGACAGGCCAAGTTAGGGTTAGGGTTAGGTTTAACCCTAACCCCAAGCCTAACTTGGAATATTTCATACAGTAGAAAAGCTGCTTGTCTGAATTTGTCTTCTGGTTGGTATAGATAAGTTGTTTGCTTAATAGTGATCTTTGATACCACAGTTTTTCTTTCCAATCTGATACCGAGTAAAAATTCAGACTGGTATCAGCGATACTGATCCGATACTTTGAACAAATGTCTGGAAAATCTAATGCGCAAAGTAGCAGTGGGATTTAAATCCAATCAAAAGTCATGGGAGGGGACAGTGGGCATCCATCTTGTTTTCCACAAAATTGCCAGGTTACAGCATTAACACTTTGGCCACCATGTCAGTTTCATTTCTTTACCCATGGCAGCTGTTCCTGCCTTTTAAAGTTAATTCAACTTGTTTAGGCCTGAAAATGTCACTGAGGACAGGCCAAGTTAGCCTAACCAGTTTTAACTTGGATTGCGCAATTGTCCCCTGCTCACTCATGCATGAAAACCTGGGTCTGTAAATTTGGACAATAATCCACCAATTCCCTACCTACTGACATCCATAAAAGAAAATTCCAAAAATTATCAAATGCAGAACTGGGGGCAATTTTTCAAAATGTATAGTTTTTTTGATATACCCTGTATATGCTTCTGCAGATCCTCAAGAGTCCTAAAGCACCAACAATCCTGTTGTTATAAAAATGCCAACCATTTCACTGACGCAATATGCATTTAAATGTCTGATTAAGCATGGCAACTTTATTACATTATATAGTTCATCTCACACACAAGGGCAATTCTGTGTGCTTATACATAAATGCAGATGGGGGGGGGGGGGGGGGGGGGGGGATTTAAGTGCTTAAAAAAAGTAAAGAAAATAAAGTACATAAACTCAAAATAAGAGAATCCTATAAA
This sequence comes from Sphaeramia orbicularis, assembly GCF_902148855.1. Classification (NCBI taxonomy): domain Eukaryota; kingdom Metazoa; phylum Chordata; class Actinopteri; order Kurtiformes; family Apogonidae; genus Sphaeramia; species Sphaeramia orbicularis. The sequence goes on along the minus strand of NC_043967.1, from coordinate 11,698,727 downwards.
TAAGAATCACATTATAGTTCAATCACAGACCCATAAATAGAGATACAGACATTTTTAAACAGGATTTAAAACCTAATTCTAAGCTAAGTTTGTTCCATGTTGCATCAGAAGAGCTAAATGTGTAAAGAGTAAACATGTAATAATTAGAAACCTATCACATTCAGTTAGTGAGGAACTGACTGAAAAGGTGGAGCTGCTTGTTGGTACCACCTTCATTTGTGTTTTCATTTCCATCTATTTATAACTGTGTCAGATATATGTGTTTCTGCACCACAGAATTGGCAGCAGGGCCTTTATGATGACGCAACCTCACCGCACACTCTCACTACACAGCTCCATTCATGGATGCACTGATCAGTAGGAAGGGCTATCATCTGACCTACGAAGGACTATTATGGAAGGATTCTTGGCTTTGAGAAACAGCTAGTACACGCTTGTACTGGTCATAGGACTGTACATTTAGAGGAGAAGAGATTTTGTCGCCAGTTGTTAAACTGTGTGAGTAGACTAACGCTATGAAAGACAAACGTTATCCTATGTTTGCCTCATGTTGAATACATTTACATTCATGCAGCTGCTTGTGTGACCCATAATATCTACAAACTGCTCTTGATCAAGTCATGATAATTTTATAATAGTGAGTAAATACTACTGATGGATTTTTGGGTAAAATAGAGTAGTCTGACATGTCACTGTTTCTAAAACGGTGTTTTTCTGGACTACTTTAAAAAAAAAAAAAAAAGGGGCAAAAATTGAGAGAATACCCACGTCTCCAGGCACCACTACACCACTGCATATAATGATCTGTAGCAAACAGATATTGTACATAATTCCTGCTTTTTTTTCCTATGATAAAAACACCGAACCAACCCAAACACCTTCAACAATGTGAAGTGGATTCATGAGAAATCAGAAACACAATAAAGCAAGCTGAACTGGTGTATTCAGCTGTGGATTTTCAACATATAGGCTAGGGGTGTGCCAAAAAAATAGATTCATATAAAAATTGCGATCCTCATTTACTATAATTCAGAATCAATGTAAAATGTCCCAAAACTGATTTTAAAAAATAAAACAAATCCGCCAGCAGTTTACCTCCATTTTACACGCGAGACATCCTGACATAATCACGCAGTCGGTTCTGGAACATACGCACATGCGGTAAGCACCAAAAAAAAGGAAACTAATGGAGGAGGAGGTAGGGTTAGCGATTAGCGCGATTAGTGATTAGCACAATTAGCAGCTAGTGCATTGACACGCCATCAAATGGTGTTAAATAAAACGCAAAAGGATGAAAATGCATACGTATAGCACACCAAATGCAATAAACTGGCATCACATACAATGCGATTTTATGAGCGCAGTCTGTCAGCTGCATCACCCAGAGTTTAAGGACACAGTGACAGTCAGCCACCAGCAGCAAACCAACGCACACTGCTGTGCCTCACCAAACTCCTTACCAAGCATGGATAAATGTTTAAAACTTAAAAAATGTGAAAAAGACATTTGAATGTCTGCATTTGTCATTCTGTCTTGCAAATCAGACTGGAGTAGATCACACTGGTCTACAAGGAAAATGCTTCCAGAATAAAAGTAATGAAATTTTACCACATGAGAGTCACTGATAAAGAAAAATCAAGTCAAAAATGCTGGTTGGCTGAACTTTCCAAAATACAGCCTTGGGTCAAAATGTGAAATTCAAGAATTAACGAGAGAATGGGTTTGACTCAAAAGGAATATTTGTCTCAGAGCTACAAGATCTACTTCAAAACACTGTCTGCACATTTGAATACATTCACTTTACAGGTTCTATTTAGTGGAAGATTTATAAAACTAGTATAGAAATGTACATAAACCAGTATATACAGTATGTGTAATAACACTTAATCACATACCTTGAAAACATCAGCAAACCGGCACTTTTGTCATTTATTTTCCAATTAATCTTATTAAAATATGCAACATTTAACACATTTAATCTCTGAAGCAAATCATTTCTAAAAAATTGTAGACCAGTGTCATGAAAATCCTTTGCACACCTACAGACTGAAGCAGAAATCATTATGAATCAAATCGTTTTGGATCGAAAATCAATTTTGTATCCAATCGAAGCCCCAAAAATTCGGAATCGAATCGTGAGATAGTAAAAGAATCTGACCCCTAATATACACACAACCACAGCAGCATACCTATTGTGCCTTCATGTTTTGTGACTATTTTCCTGGTCTGAACACTGCAGTGGAGCAGATGCAAAAAGGCTGGCCTCAACAACAGTTACATCTGCATCCTGCATGCACTCCTCATTGAATTACTTCCACATCTCCAAGCCAGCAAAGGAAATGTGAGCCAAGCTGAATCCAGTGATTGCTAAAACATATGCTGTGCATTATAAAGCCCTATAGAGTTAGCAGGGTGTAGCCAATAGGTCAGATCTAAAGGAGATTATCTATTTCCCCTTGTACAAACCAAACTAATCCTCTAAACCCACCATGACTGTCGATATCAACTAGTCTCAGAGGACAAATGGGAAGTGCATGTATATGTCGAGGCCCAGAACGGAATCTGGCCCGATTCAGAATCGGGCCGGCCCAGAATGGAATTCTATTCTAGGCCGGCCTAGAATGGAATCCTGCTGCTATAATGTCATTTTTATACCATGTTTAATGCAAATGATCTAAATTATTACAAAAATCAATACATGGAATTTGCAAATATGTGAAAAAAAATGAAACAAACAACATTTTCATTGTAAACTATAATACACTTTATTTACAAATAGAACCTAGTGGTACTCCCCACCAATATGTGGTACAGTGAAATCGACTGAAATTGACAATAGTTACTCAAGGTATGTAAGACTGAAAATGTAAAATTATGACAAATTATGGAATTATGGATCATTTGCATTAAACATGGTATAAAAATAACATTATAGCAGCAGGATTCCATTCTAGGCCGGCCTAGAATAGAATTCCATTCTGGGCCGACCCGATTCTGAATCGGGCCAGATTCCGTTTTGGGCCTCGACATATATGTGCGAATCAGTCTGCAAAGTTATAATACTTCCAAAAATGTAAGATGCTTCACTCAGGCAGATGTTCCTTGTTGTGTATTGCAACAGTTTAATAATGGAGGCTCCCTTGAGTTCATTGGGACCATTAATCTGTCAATTAAGGTCAACATCTCCCTCTCCAGGCTACTGACTTAACTTCTCACACAGCATTAGCAGCCCCATCTCACCCGCTTCCATCCTTATATATACACTCACATCTCAAAGAAGCTGGAGCTATTTGTTCCCCATCAGTGGACCCCTTAGGCAATTGAGAGGGTCCACTAGGGTATGACACATCACCCTCCACGCCTTGTCTTTCACTTTGTAAATGACCGTGAAGACATGGCTGGCAGGTAATTCACAGACTTTAGGAACCGGAGAGAAAGCAATAGCCAGAGCTTTTAAGTGAGATACATGGAGAAGAAGAGAAAGGGATGGAGAAGAGAAGGGAGGGGGCAGAGTTGCGTATGCAGTGAGCATCGAGGCTCTTTGTGGTAACATTTAGACATCGGGCTCCGGAGTATTTGAAGAGAGTACACACTGATTGAGTGAGAGGAGTAAAATAGAGACAAGGCATGGGGTGAGCAAAGTTTTTTTTTTTCTCCTCCCTCAAAACTATTCGTTTACATTGCACGCCTGAAACACAGAATAATAAAAAAGGAGGGAATTTTCATCTTGTCTGGGGAGAGACTGGCCTTTAAAATCCACTGCGACAGACTGACTGATGGCAGTTTGCCCTCTTTCTCCTCCTCTCTCTCTCTCTCTCCCTGCAGTCTGGCTCTTGTTATTGCAGTCAATCTATCTCTCGCTTCCTGGAGAGCTCAGATGGCCACCAGGATAACCATGATGGCGCGCTGGAAGCCTCTTTGGTGGTGACAACTCTTCTTTTTTTTTTTCTCTCTCTCTCTTTTTCACTTTCTGTCTCTCCACATGGACACACGCTCGTCCTTCTGCGCTTACTTAATCCTAAACACACATTTAACACCGCAGATGATAAATTATTCTTGAGCAAATGCGTCCCGAAACATGACGAACAAACGCAGATGCAGAAAGTCACTTGCGAATCTGAGATAAGCTCGAATTGGCCTGCGATAGTAAAAATCACGGTGAACACATTGCACCTTTATTAGCAATCTGTGCTGTGCAGGAAGCAGACGCTGTGTTAAGCCTATTACAGGTTGTAGTGCTTTTGACGAGGCCTGACAACAGCTGGAACATGTTGCGCTAACCAGTGAGGGGGGGGCTGGACCAACGTGTAATCCCACTGAACTGAGCCGGTCGCTCCCCGAGGAGACGCTGGACAGACAACACGGGAAAACACAGTGACTAAAGTGACGTCTCAATCAACTTTATGTCATTTAAGCTATTTTATTTTCATCTGTCAGTGTCGTTTCAACAAAAGTGGCATCAGCGCTTCATTTAACCGACTGGTCCATCTGAAAAATAATCAGCTATTTGGATCGTTTCCTTGGTTCAGTGATTCTTTCATACATACATTTTTTTTTTTTTTTTTATGTTTTTATGTGATAGGCAGGAAACACTTTGTTTTTTAATTGCACTTTATTTTTAGTTTAATTGATTGTTTATGTGTTTTTGTGGAGCTGTGACCGTAGTTTTGTATTTTGAATTTCCCCTTGAGGATTAATAAAGTGAATCTATCTATCTATCTATCTATCTATCTATCTATCTATCTATCTATCTATCTATCTATCTATCTATCTATCTATCTATCTATCTATCTATCTATCTATCTATCTATCTATCTATCTATCTATCTATCTATCTATCTATCTATCTATCTATCTATCTATCTCTTTCCCACTGGGTTTTCTGGACTTTTTCCTTGCTGAGAAGGAGGGTCTAAGGACGGGGGATGCCCGGGACATTAATCCATTTGCTTCATTGACTGTTTAACTATTCAACAAATTCTGTAAAACCCTGAGAGGCGACCTTGTTGTGATATTGGGCTCTACAAATAAAACTGAATTGAAAGCAACCTCTTTTTAAATGTATTTAATGACACCAGTACTGGAATGAATGATACAGATATTTTGCCTGTGCACCCTTTTATATTAAGGCATTCATACTTTAGGTATTTTCAAACTGTAGAGCACTTAACACATAGAGTAGTAAAAAATCAACTAAATATAATACAAAAAAATGGCTTGAAAAAAAAAAAAGAAATCAAAAAGAGCATTACTGTATTTGTGCAAAGATATTGAATTTGATTTTACAACAAAACACAATAGGGTAAAAACAAAAATGCAGATTAAACTAGAAAAGCACTTGGAGAGCGCAGACCTCTATCTATCTATCTTTCTATCTATCTATCTTACAAATATTTGCTTCTCAGATATCAAACATGTCCAAATCTCTGCCCTTTTTGTAAGTGAGTAAGTAAGTAATTTATTCATTCATTTAACAAAACATGATATATACATACGTACAGTTTGCATTTCTATATTAAACATGGGTGAAAATGTGTAGGCAGAAGCAACAGCTTATTTATGCCTACCCTATTTACAAGAAGGAGAGTTGCAGAAACAAAACAAAATAACAAAATGGCACAGTTTGAAACAATAATATAGATAAACAAATAATGTATTCTAAGCAAAATCTTAGATTCATAGTAATTGGCTTAGTTTATCCTGATATTTTATTTTTATTGAATACCTTAGTTTTAAACATCCTTTTAAATGTGGTGACTGATGTGCATGTGTTTAATTCTTTATCAAGACTGTTCCATAATTTTACTCCACTTTTTACCAACTCCACTCCAGTTTGTTTTGCATTTAAAACACTAAAACATGGTTAGTTTTCGAATAAAATGGTGAAATTACAGACCTTTAGAGACCATCCTTGATCTGCTACTTTGGCTAAAAAGACAACATATAGGGGTGTTTGGTAGTAGAGAGTGTATTGACTCCAACAGAGAATAAAGAAGAAAAGACGGACATCAAAATAATCTAGTATGGTATGCACTGATAAAAAAAAGACATTAAATGGAAAAAAAAAAAGTGTTTCCAGTTATGTGGAAACACAACTGTCAGATTTAGTGATTTTGTTGCACATCATTCCTCCTCTATCTCATGTACTTTTATTTAATTTCTACTTTCCTTAAAGCAGCGTATGATGTTTGTCACAGATTTTTCATCAAACCCCAGTGATAGTCTAAGTATCATGAACCTGTTACTCTTTCCGTGATTACACAAATGCATACATAACAAACCAAAACCAAACCGTCACTCGGGCCTTTTCGGAATTTGGAAGTGATTCAGGTGTGTAATCACAGAAAGACTAATGGATTTGTGATACTTAGGCGATCACTCGTGTTTTACAGATTTGATGAAAAATCAAAGACAAACATCATACGCTGCTTTAATAATAAAGTCACTAAATACCAAAAAAATATATAAATTAAAAAACCCCATTACAGCCTCACTAATTAAAATGTGTAACTCTGTGTAGCACTGACATCACTGCACTGTTTTAGCCTCCAGAAAATAGAAAGTTTTGGAAACACAGGCAAAAACCGAGCGTGATGATTGCTTGATTCAGCGTCTGATTAGGTCTCATCAGTCACTACGTATCCTTCTCTGATTCATCACTCGATTCATGTAAAACACTTCTGGAAGAAAACAAGACATTTCCTTTGACTGCCAGCAGTGAATACAGTGTGGATACTGAATTATGGCCGACTCTGTCCTTGTCATTTCTGCTGAGGAGTTACATTTATCTTTTTTTTTATCATGATACCAAGTCATTTTACAAAAATAATACATAAACAAGCTGTACGTAATACAGCCCGTGACAGAGCTGCACAATATATTGTTTGAGCATCGTCATCGCGATGTACGTGTGTGCAGTAGTCACATTGCAGGTCCTGTGATGTAGGAGGCAAATGAACTCAACGTGTTCTCATCTAATTTCAAGGGTACCTGACACACACTGCACGCAACGATCCACCAATCAAAAATGTTCTTGATCAGTTTGGAGTGAGTCGCTGGTAAATAACATTGAAAAAAGAGCAACGAACAAAAGAAAATTACTGTAAATAAAGACTCTGTGCCAAAAAGAAAAGCAATGTCAGTTATCTGGGATTATTTTGGCTACAAGAAGGATGATACTGACACATGTTCTGTGTCGACAGTGTCTTGCAATTGTTGCCGCAACAAGAGGAAACACAACTAATTAATTTGACCATTTACGTCTGCACCACACAGCTATTATATCCTCCAGACTTTTTTTTCATATCGCAATATATAGCGCAGGGTTAAAAAAATCGCAATGTCATTTTTTTCTAATATCGTGTAGCCCTAGCCTATGAGTACCTTGTTGGCTAAATGTGCTTAGAGGTCTTATTTCTGTCTTTGTGCATAAGAAATCAATCTAAGTGAATCCCTTTGTGCTGGTAAATGCAAGTTATGCAAATGTACAGGATTTCAGTTCTGTTCAACATGTTGATGGTCAAAAATGTTCAATTTCATCACAATTAATGCTATATTTTCATGTCACAAATGGCCAAGTTATATTTGAACTGAATTTACCTGAAAAACAAATATTCTATTCTTTTAGATTCCCCAGTTTTTCTTATAAGATTCTATCCTACATATCACATGTTTTATTTGTACAGGTTCAAAATGGAGTATGGTGCTGATCCATCCTGCTTATGTTACACCAATACATACATTAAGAATGTCACACATCACTTTTTAAATCAACAGTTTTCTAATAATAAGCATTTTTATAAAGAAATAACAATTCTATATTGTTATTTACTCTTAAGTATGATGATGAACTATACAATAAATAATTCTGATCCTAGTTTTTGCACAGGGATCATTAGTGGAAACGGTGACATGGCTGCTTAGCATCAGTATGATGGGATCTGTAACAACCATGTCACATCCGTCCACTGCCACATTTTGTGTTTTTGTGTCGGCTGTTATTGTTTTAGATCCACAATACTAACATTTATGAATAAGAGGAGAATTAGCAATAGTAAGTCTATAAGTTTATTCCTAATAAAGTTCTGGTACTGACCAGATCATCATGGGTAATGTCACGTCCATCCACCAGCAAAAGTTTTCACATACACGTGCTATTCCAAATCCAATATTTCTGAAAATATAGCTTCCACTGTCAAATAATATCAGTAGTCTGTGCACAAATGTATTAGCATTATTTCAACACAGTTCTATGCATTTCTAACAACTTTTTTTTTTTTTTATAAAAATGGCCACTCATTTGACCCCCTAAGGAAATTTTAGTCGTTGTATAATCTACATTCAAATATAGTTTAAAAATGTTTTTGGTTGTGTAGTGAACAGTCAAGTGACGTGTTTCCTGTTTGGGGTGAAAAAATCTGTACCCAAGGCTCTCTCTTTACCATAATAGACCCTCGTTTTATATGGCAGGTGTGCAGTAGACACCACCCCCCCCCCCCCCCCCCCTGCTAAATACAAGAGATAGGAGAGCCTTGGGCCCAAGCACCACCCACTGGAGTAAACGTCATATTTACCTTCCTCTGAAATGTAATGTCACACAGGGGGGCCCACATTTTCCAGGGGTGTGCTGATTTTCCAGCAATTTGCAACCATTCCCTCGGTCAGTGGCCCTTGTCATTTGAGTTTCAGGTGTGTTGGATTATTTTGAAACTATTTTGAAAACTCTGCTAAAACACGAATTTGGACAAACATTGTTTTCATTTAAAAACACAATTTTAACATAAAAAGAGGTACCATTCAAAACAGCATAATAGCTTTTCCACACAGAACTCGCGCAATGATACTGTGACATATTTGCCACATTGCATTATGTGTACTGGACATTTTACTCATTGTATTCTATTTTATGTGCAAGCGTTCAAGGGGGGGTTTGTGTTAATGTTTATTTAGGTTAATGTGTCTGTTTTACAATGTTTATTGGCCTATTTATGTTTATTTTTATTTTTATTCTTTTTTTTTTTTTAAATACTTTAGTTACAATTTTTAACTTTACGAAAACTGTACAAAACATGCCACAGACAACTGCTCAAATATAGCTGACCAAAAACTGTGCAATATAGGGCAGAACCAGAAAAGATGTGCTAGTGAACATTTTTATTTTAATTCTTATTAATGTGACACCATTAGTCAAACCTGTAGACCTGTTTGTCGCTGTTAAGTTATTGTTTATGCACTAATGGTTAAACCTTTCCTCTAAGGTAAAAGCTCTTCCTTCGATCCTTGAAACTCATATATCAAATGTCCTCCTTTCAGATTGCTAGTCCAACAACAATGCTGTTAATCTGTCATAATTACTTCATGGGTCACTTCAAGACATTTCTCAAAATAAACTCACGACCCCCTGTTGGTGTCTCGTGACCCCCTGCTCTAAAGCTCTGCTGGAAAATGGAATAAAAATGGGGACAAGAAAATATCTGGTTGAAAGTCAGTTTGGTGGTAAACAGGTGTCCATGTTGATTTTAAAGGCTGTGAGTAAATCTTTCTCAATCTTCTTGGGTTGGAAAAAAACATTTTGGCTTCTAATGCACGTCTACAAAATGCTTTACAGTCTTTTCTCTCAAGACATTTCATTAAATACTATCTTGTACTTCTTTGGAAATCCCTGACAGCAAAATCCTCAAATGGACTGAAAATGAAAAATCGCTACCCTTCAAGACACTTGTTAGATTATGTTCGTGCTCTTCAACTGAAGCAGCCTATAAAAAGAGTAATAAGGGAGTCCATAAATGGCCTCATAAATTTCTTGTCAATAGCAGATATTAAACCTTTATAGACAACAACTGTGGAAGTTTGAACCCAGCCCATTCTGTCACTCATTCTTCCCTTCAGACTGTAATTCTTCACAAAAAAAAAAAAAACTCCCAGAAAATACAGATAAATTGATGCATCAGAGGTTCAAAGCATAAATGACTTTGTGACTACATTTTTGTAAAACCACAGACGTTGTGTATGGCATGTAACTGAAAATGAGTCTGTGTGGAAGGGCACTTTTCCCACCGTAATTATCACGCAGGTCACGTTTGTGCTTTGTGTGTTCAGACGACATTGCCGGTAGTCCTTCTTACTATTGGTTATCTAATAACGGCCACTTATAGAGCACAAAACAAAACCATACACTGCCGTTGACATTTAGTCAGGTCCAAAAGGACAAACATGGGCTTATTACTCATCCCTGTATGAATTAGTAGGACCATTTTCTATTGGTAACTTTTTAGACAAGACAAAACGTTGTCTTTATTCTGCACAAGACAGATGGGAGTCTGGGAAGTGTAGGCTCAGAGTGTGGAATTGGATTCAGAAAAAATGCCCGTCATATTGGTTGAGTGGGTGCACCTGGGTCTGTGTTTGTTTGTACAGAACAGGATGGAGCAGAGCATGGTTCAGGTTTTCCCTCTTTACAGCCTTAGGGACTCTTCTGTCCATGCACATCAATCTTGTTACAGCAGAACGCCACCTCCAAGGAATCCTGGCCCACATGGACTGGGTTTGGATGTACTTCCATGCTTTTAGCCCTCATCTTTTTTCCCCCGCCCACTATTTCCTTTCTCTGTTTAATCAACATATCTCCCATTCTTTCACACACATCCTCTTCTGTGCCTTACACTTACTTGCATCTCCCTGTCACCCGCTGCCCCCACCTCTCATTCATCCCTTCCCTTTCTCTCTCGCCTCTCATCTCTCGGTTTCAGGAGCTTTAAAGTTATTAAGAGTCATGGCTGTAAGCATTGCATCATTAACACATCTTCTCTGGATGTTAGCGTTGTAGGTTTCTGCTCAATCCAATTAATTTCTTAGTTAATAATCTAAGCACATTTTTCAAAAGGATGCTTTTGGAAGACTGGACTGACATAACATGGCAAGGAAATGTGCTTATCAGTCATTAACATTAACTGAAAACGGATTAAATAGACAGTGACAGGAGAGCACAGAGGACTGCAGATTAGCCGCTGAAGGTAAACGGATAATGACAACCAAGTAAAATGAAAATATACGGCACAATGTGTACTGTGCAGGGCCAACAAAATAAGGAAAATTCATCTCTCTCTATGCCTTCAGAGGAGCTTGAGCTACATATTCCCAGAATTACTTGCATTAAGAATATGTATATATATTTTGATTTTCTGCTCTATATTTAAAGTAGACAGAGGAAAGACAGGGGAGAGGGAGAAATCACACAGAGAAAATGGCTTTAAACTGATTTGTGTCTTAATTTGCAGTCAGTAACTTTGAGCATCAAACACTTTATTTCTTGTATTATGATGAATTATTACACATTCTTTATCACAATCACAACTAGAAAAACACTCGGAGAGCGCAGACCTCCGCCAAGGCAGATCAGCACCCCCCCCCCCCCCCCCCCCCCCCCCCCCCCGATCATCACCAAAATTTTATCATTTGTTCCTTGTATCGGTATCAACATTTCCTGAAAATTTCATCCAAATCCATCCATAACTTTTTTGAGTTATCTTGCTAACAGACAGACAAACCCAGATGAAAACATAACCCCCGTCATTACACTTGGCGGAGGTAATAACAATAGTCGTGAATGGGGGTTAAAAGGACTGATAGGTGAACTAGGGATCCTCTTGGGGTCCTGTGCCTAAGTGCATGTAAAATCTTTTCATGAAACATCAGTCTGGTGAAGCCATTGGGGACAAAGTCCTTAATGGAAAAAGGTCAGGGTATAAAAGGGAGAAATGACAAACCAGTGGACTTGAACTGAGGAGACCAGTGTTCACTATAGTACTATGACCAAGTAGGATTCTTATTTTAGCCCTAACCATGTTGTTCTCAAATCTTAATTGTGGCATTGCCAGTGGTGTATGAGGTTTGTCGTCCTGCCAGTGGGGGCACTAATCTGTCTTATAGAGGCAGTAGACCACCAAACACTGATATTTTGGAGGTCACTGGCCATCAATCTAATGACTAGGGGTGTGCCAAAAAATCAATTCATATAAAAATCACGATTCTCATTTACTACGATTCAGAATCGATTTAAAATGTCCCAAAATCGATTTTAAAAAATAAAACAAATGCCAGCAGTCTGCCTCCAATTTGTACACAGGACGTCCTGATGTCATCACGCATCCGGTTCTGGAACATACGCATATGCGGTAAACACCAAAACAAAGGAAACTAAAGGAGGAGGTAGGGTTAGCGGTTATCGATTAGCGGCTTGCACGATTAGTGGTTAGGGTTAGCAATTAGCGTGATTAGCGGCTAGTGCATTGACACACCATCAAATGGTGTTGAATAATATGCGAAAGGATGAAAATGCATACGTATAGCACACCAAATGCAATAAACTGGCATCACATACAACGTGACTTCATGAGCTCAGTCTGTCAGCTTCATCACCCAGAGCTTAAGGACACGGTGACAGTCAGCCACCAGCGGCAAACCAACGCACACTGCTGTGCCTCACCAAACTCCTGCCAAGCATGGATAAAAGTTTAAAACTTAATGAATGTGAAAAAGACATTTGCATTTTTTTCATTCTGTCTCCCAAATCAGACTGGAGTAGATGATGAGGATCCTTTGCACATCTATAAATTGAAGCAGTAATCATTATGAATCAAATCATTTTGAATCAAAAATCAATTTTGAATCAAAACGTAGCCCCAAAAATCGGAATTGAATCGAATCAAATTGTGAGATAGTAAAAGATTCCCACCCCTACTAATGAGAGACCCCAGCTTGTGTATGGTCCGTGCTAGGGCTGCACAACTAATTAAAAGATCGCAATCTCGATTAACACATGTACGCAATCTCATTTCTTAAGCATTTTATTTCACAGGCTGCATTACAAACAATTGCCCACAAATGCAGAAATGCCACCGCCTCTTCCCTCAACCAATGGTAATATGTCTTTACAACATGTGAGCCTGCTGCTGTTGGCTATAGTTGAGTGAGGAAAGAGTGAATTACAGCGGAGGAACATCTACAGTAAAGAGAGTGAAATGAATGAAAACCCCAGTGGCCGTGGCCAGAGTCACCCACCCAAACTCCTGCCCAATAAAGGTTCACATTCAGCGGTGTTGATCTCATGTTGGTCTTCTTTTCTGTTGTCCAGATCCAAATGTCTTTTCACTTTCACTTCTCTGACTTCTGCGCTGTTCTTCTCCTTTTCTTTTCTTTGCCGGTGAGGATAACTCGGCCTTTAACCAAGAATCAAAAGTCTCACTGTTCTGGACTCAGTAGATTGTTGTATGTTTTATCCATTGTTTAAAGTCCCCTTGTGGCCATTAGATGCTAAATCACCATTTACCTCAATGCTTATCTCATTTCCTGCTTAGAAAACAGGAAGTTGTGAAAGTCAGTATGATTCCTACAGCAGGCATGGGTGTTTTTCATCCACCACCATGCACTTCACCAGCTTATTAAGACAAAATGTCTGTGAGTAATTTGTGTTATGAGGTTAATGTTGATATTTAGAGTATGTTATTTTTGAGATAGAAGTAAAATTTATATGTTTGTTAATTAACTCAGTTTGGATGTTAATGATAGTCTACAGATTTGTGCTAATACTTAATGTGCTATATGTTGCATATGTATTCATTTATTACTTTTACTTTTGTACTGACTTCTTTGCTACAGTTTCACACTGTGGTTCAGTAAAGAATCCAAAATCAAGTCCTGGCTTATACTGGATTTCTTGAACTGAGTGTTTATCTGACTGGGTAACCTATCAGCTGGTGAGACCAATACACTTACCCTCTCCAAAAATGTTATATAAAAAAATTTTCATTGTGCCGGCTGGGAAGTTTCTTTGAGCTCCAAACTTTCACAGATCAGCGGACGTTGCTTAGCAATCGGGACTATAAGTGACAGAATTACTTGCAGAGTGATATGAAAAATGGGAACCAGAGGTAAAAGAACCTATTTTCACAGCAGTGCAATAAACATTTTGTGTAAAAAATTGTGCCAAAGAATCGTGATCTCAATTCTAAGCAAAACAATCGTGATTCACTATTTTGCCAGAATTGTGCAGCCCCAGTTCGTGCTCTAGTGGGTCAGTGACCACTGTGCTCTAGTATTTTTCAACCTAACTTATGCTGCGTTCCAGGCAACCCGAAACTCATGTTTTTTCAACCTTCTACCAGTGAAAATGCACTGGAATGTCAGTCAAACCTGTGACTTCCCACCCGTGAACTCGTACTAGATCCATGTACTCCCAGTTCCAAGTTACGATGCCACATAGCAATGGCGGCCCTCATGGATGTGGTGTTTATGCAAATTGTTTATTAAAACAAGGTATTGCACTGACATTATTTATCTGCAAATGTTCTGCATAATCAGCAGCTGCTCTAGCGTTGGCTAGTTTTCAGTCCAATGAGTGCGAGAATAAATGAATACCAAATACGTACCCAAATATACAAATAACATAACTTAAAAGGTAGAACAGCTTCACTTGCCTTATGCGCCATTTTTACCCCTCTATTTCCTTCAAATAAGCAAAGAGTAAGCAGCTGTGGGATAGAAATGATTGTAAATGAGCATAACGTACGGTCCATCATGCTGATTTGTTTACATCTAGCTACCACAATTCCTTGCACTCAGGCAGTTTGACGTGACTTGCCTGGAACGTTACAAAGTCGTGAGTCGTGGTTTGAAGTCGTGACTTACGGGCTCAAAAAATGGCCTTGAACACAGCATAAATTCCACCATCACTAGACTTCTGTTGTATTTCCACTCAGTTCTATTTATTATTTGGATCACTCACTTAGTTACTTACTACTCTGTGCCTGTTTTATAGTAGTTACATAGACTATAGGAAGTTCACTGCCATCAGTCCACTCAGTGTCACCAACCCATGCACGCACAAAACTCATGCACGGTGGGACTCATCAACCAGTGCAAAATTAACCAGGATGGGAGCCGTGCCAACCGTGTTCACAAACAGTCATCAATCATCATGGCGTTACAAGTGCACAACACACACAAATACACACCAGCACATGCACCATCCAACCAGGTGGTCAACTGTTGTCTCACAATAGCACATTTCCGGGCCAAATAAACACTTGACTTCGAGGCATTGACTGTGAGCGCTTGTCGTTTCTAATGAATCGCTTATTGACTGGCCCGTTTTGAGGTGACTGGAAAGACACAGCAGCAAGAGGAAAGAGTCCCTCGCTCCCTTTCTCTGTCGCAACAGGGGGACGGTAAAGCAGGAATGTGACAGGCCAAGCAATCGGACAATACTGTCTCGTCGTTTGAGAAGCTGACGTGCGACACTGTGTTGCCATAGCTACGGAGAAAGAAAGAGAGGGGTGATGAAAAGAGGAGGGAGAGCAGGGGCTAGACTGCAAAGGAAAATTAATTTGTGTACAAGGCCATGTCGCAAAGAAAATTGCATTTTTCCCTTAGATGGGGACAGGGGGAGAAGCCGTTAGAGTCCAAAGCTTGTGTGGATAAAAGTGAGTGTGCGTGTGTGTGTGTCTTCAGAACGCCAGATGCCATCTCAGTGGATTGTAAGCAGAAGTGTTGCAGGATGTCAGAAGGTTCTTCATTATAGAAGCTTTTAAATAAAACAGACTGAAAGGCTTAAAATAAGATGCAGCCCATGGAGCGAGATACACATACTAATGCAAAGCAAAAACAGAAACGAAAACAGTGATGAATTCTATGTGTGTGTGTGTGTGTGTGTCACATCCCTTACACACAAACACTAGGAGGCAGAAAAGAACATGTGCAAGAATACACTTTGCATACATCTCTGTCATACACACACACAGCGAGAGAAAGATTTTTCTCTTTTTGTGGCATGACGAGTCGTCTGAATTCCACGGCTCTAAGTAGGTCATGCAGCCTTTTCAGAGTTTCACTCCTCCCCACGCTGCATCAAAAATGCATAAATCCCTGCACATTCTCCCTGCTAGCAGCTTCCCAGGCCGGCTAAAGCACATCTTTAGTGAGTCTAATCCCATCAAAGGTGGTTCTGCTGGTATGTAAACACAACATGGGATAAAAATGCCTTCTCTGGCAGTTACATTCATGTCTGTTCATCTTTTTTTTTGGGGGGTGGGGGGGGGGGGTTGTTCATGAAGTTACAGTGCAGTAATGAACTTGGAGCTACTGACGGTAAAGGTGAGGGAGAGACATTTAGAATAGGTTGGAGCTGTAGTCATGGTAAAATAAAAGCAAACCAAGCTTTTCGGTTCCCAGTAGCAGAGCTTCGGTGGACGGTGATGTTATCTTCAAAGACACACTCCACTGTCAGATGACGAATGGGGAGGGTACAAAGTGACGCAGGTGAGATAAGCGCTGGCATGCTGCTCAACAATGGAGTAATCAAGAGACGGTACCTTTTCACAGCGTGGACATATGACGACTTCTATTCTTCAGGGCTCTGTAAGCCCACATGTCTGCTCTAAATACTTGTATTATTTGTATTGTCTAAAATGTAAGGTGTGTTTCTAATTGGACAATGAAGTTGCCTTTGTAAAAGCTTTGAACTCACTTCCTGCCACTAGGGGTCACTCAATCTAACCAATAACAGTAGTTGGAGGATGCCATGGAATAGTGTGGGTTCATAGGAGTTATTTTCATCACCGCTGCAGATAAAAATGTGATGTGACTCAGGGAGAAAATACTGTTCACAGATGAGCTATTGCATTAAACTTTCAGTCCCGTTATGTTTAGTGACATGTATTCACATTATGTCATTTCATTCTAATGAAATAGCCACAAGTAATGTTAGTAATAATATGACACTACAGAAAGCAAATGAAACAGGCTGTTACACTAAATGAAATGATGGATTTATCTGAATTAAAACATTGTTGAAAACCTTTGACACAATGTAAGAGCATAAGTCAGACTAATATTTAACACAGGCTTGAGTCATAACTCCACAAAACCTCCAAAGATAAGGGTGCAGCTTCAACTCGGTATCCGCATGCACCTTTTAGGCACACTTTGCACTTCGTTTTAAAAAACGTAATATTATTTTTCACAATTTAATTAGAATTCAAAAGTTGTTCATTTTTGCATGATCTTTAAAATTCTGGCCACCGACTAAAATTTGCACATTGTAAACAAAAGAAAATTACAAGACTAGCATCTGTCTCCCAAGTGTGCCTAAAATGCACTGTTTCCTCCATTTGATATGTATGATTAGGGCTGACCTGGATTTACAAAAGCAAAATCAAATTACAGCAGAAAAATAATTCAATATATATTGTTTAATAGTTTGATTTATAGGTGTGTATTTTACGCACACCTGGTGACAGATGCTAGTATTTTTGAACATTTGACCTAGCGCCAAAAATAATAATGCAAATTAATCAATGTTGGAGTTAATCATTGATAAATACCAGGATGAAAAAAATCAAATAATATGTGATCCACTTTTTATGTAGTATATTGAATAAATTTTTTTTTTTGTTTTGTTTTGTTTTTTGCATCCAAAAAAATGGTTTGTTTACAATACAAACACTGCATTTAAAGGGTTAAAAAATGTGACAATTATTGAGTATTTGGTATTTTTATTTACGGCTCAAGTTGATGAAATAGAAAAAAGTGTAAAAGAATTAAAAACAAACTTAATGAAATTTTTTTTGACATTATTCCACAAGTGTGCGAAAAAGGCACACTTGGTGCTTAGTAATAGCCTTGCTGGACGGGATACCGGAGGGATAAGGGTGCAGCTTCAATTTGGAAATGATTTTTTAGTTTCACATCCTTTACACTTTTAATTTATGAGAGTTGTGCTAACATATAGACAGGATATTTTATCTTGGCTCGTGCATATGACAGCAATTCCTTATGTGGACCCAAAGTTCATTGTCTCTCTTTGAGTATTGAGTTCATCTATAGATGAATAATTGAGTAGATCACAATAATAGTCTTCCTCTGTTACATCCCAATCTCTGACCACTGAGCCACCCATGGGACCACAAGTGACAGTCATTGTCAGTGACTTCCCGACTGCATCACCTATCACTGTGCTCCTGCATGTGCGTGTGTGTGTGTATGTGTGTGTGTGTCAGTCTAATTGTGTGCCTGTGTGCGTGCCTGAATAATTTAAAAGAGAGCAAAGTACCCATTCTAAATTACATGTAAGAAAACCACATAAAGGAAAGCTCTGAATGCATGACTGAGGACGCATTACATAATGTATCAATTTATCCAGCCTCTTTATAATTCTGTTCAACACTTGGCATTTCTTCCACCATCTGAAATGTTAAACTCTCACCCCATAGCCATTGTAATTTCCTGTGATATAATTTATTACACAGTGATCCAGGACGTTCGGAGGAAAAAAAAAGTCAATCGAGGAGATCCAGCGGTAGGAGACACTTATTTCTCTTGTCACCCAGACCACATGTGTTCTGCTTACCCCAACCTCGTGTATCAGAACCAAATCACAGCCTGTCACCTCTAAGCTCCAGGTAAACACACTGAACCAATTTTGCTCCCATTTATGCACTCAGGGCACACAAACATAAAGGAACAAGAGATGAAATTGGAAACGTCTCCACACATACTGATAAGATTGACCCCTCGCACAATCATCCCTTTAACCCATAAAGACCCAGACATCCACCATCAGCCAAAACTATCCACTCATGTAAACTGTCTAATACCTATTGATCCACTAATCCTATCAATCCATGTAAATAATTGGTGCAAAATACAGTTTGTCATCTTTTCATGGTCATCAGGTATCACCCATTCAGAGGCTCCGTAGTGAATGTGGAAACACTGTCATCTTCTATAACATGGATTCACCAGTAAAAACCCACAGAGTTGGATCAGTAGTCGCTTTTCCATTGGATATACGCGCAAAACTTTACCGATATTTACTAAATGTCGAAAAAACAGAAGTGGGTAATGTTGGTTTTTCCATTAAATCACAAATGCATGATTTGTTTATTTGTTATCGCGAGATGACACGAGAAGTCATTCCATAAAGATGGTGACGAACATAAATATGGTGTTGATTTACAGATATATTCATTATTATTACATATTACCCCTCTATCTCGTTCTAAATTAAAAAATGATCGGGTTTCCTGGTGTGTCCACACATACCACGACATGTTTCTTCTTCTTCTTCTTCGCTTGTTGTAACGTATGTCAACATTTGTTTTTTTAATTCACCTGACTCTAGTTGCGAAAAAAGGTCTTTCCATTGCAGTTTTGTGTGATATACCATTTGTGCTACGCCCGAAAAACCACCTCTTGCCAGCGCAAAAAGTTTTAATCGAAAAATTTGACTTTTTGGCGAAATTGTCATTTTTCCATTAGGTAAATTTTTATGCGCAAGTTAAATTTGCACAATTTGAGGGTCAATAGAAAAGCGACTAATGACAGTGGATGCACACACCGAGTTTATGTTCAGTTAATGATAGATTTGGCTGAAAAAGTTGCTTTTTCTTTAGTTTTCTCTGTTTTTGCTATAACGTCCTGAGACCCAGAAAAGTGAAAATTTTAACTTTTGTACATTAAACAATTGTCTTGATTGGAAACTGCATAATGCAACAGTTTTTTTCAGATACATTTTTAAAATTATTTTTATTTATTTATCTATTAATTACACTGGGTTACAAAAAAATGTTTTTTGCAAGTTGTCTAGGTATTTTCAACTGAATTAGGACCATTTTGCACCGCTAAATCCAAAAATGACATCTGTTTTTCCCAATCAGGTCAGGTTTTTTTTGCTAATTTGATTTTGAAAAATTTGATCTTCTCACAAAATTGATTACATTTTTGTGACTTTATCAGTTGATTTTTTTTTATAGTTCTCACCCAAAATAGGTTTTAAGAGAAAAAAAAAAATCATTTTCTAACTGGATTCCTGTTAGGTACAATGGTGTATTCACCGTCAGGCTTATTTTTGCAAGATCTTCAAGTCGAAACCATTTCATTCACCTGTAATATTAAAAAAAAACATTAATCATAAATTGGCAAAAGTAAAATCTTCAGAACTCGTTTATTGCAAGAAATATGAAAGAATTTTGTATCATATGATGTGAAAATGCCCATAAATGTAAGCAAAAATGTTAAAAAGCCAATATGTAGCATAGTTCAGAAAGTTGACCTGATTGAGCAAAATGAATGTGATTTTTGGATTCAGCACACCAAAATTATCCTAAATCAGCTCAAAAAACTTAAACAATAAATTTGTTGTTGACCAGTGTTATTAATGGAATATCCTTTGCAATGCACAGCATTTTCAACATAAAACTGTCAAACTTTTGTCCCCTACAGAGGACAAATGTGTTGCTGTGTCTCAGGAGG
Source organism: Sphaeramia orbicularis (assembly GCF_902148855.1). Taxonomy (NCBI): domain Eukaryota; kingdom Metazoa; phylum Chordata; class Actinopteri; order Kurtiformes; family Apogonidae; genus Sphaeramia; species Sphaeramia orbicularis. The sequence goes on along the minus strand of NC_043967.1, from coordinate 11,678,420 downwards.
ATAGTAAGCCTTAAACGTAATCTCAGCATGATGATTAAAGTACTTGATTGATAAATTAAATATAGGAAAATACCTGATTTTTGCTGAAAAAATGCAAAATAGAGAGGATTATATTTTGATAAATGGTGATAAATCACTTAAGAGAGGTTCAATAGAAAGAAAAATGTATTTGGGAACTGACATAAAAGTAGCACTGGGTCTTTGTATGTTAACATTTTAAGTTAGCCAGTATTTCAGCTAGAAATCAACTCCTGAGATGCAAATACTTTTATTTTTGGGGTGGAACAGAAAACTTTATTTTGCTGCTGTCCATTGGGAATGCATATCTGTCAGAACTGTCAACATGTAATATTAATGAAGAATCTACAAAAGCTGTCAATAAGGATAGACTATAAGAGGCTGGCCGTAAAGACAGGCCTAAAGCCAGTATTGAACCCTGCCTCATAAATAAACCAACCGGTATTCACCACCGTCAGGTTCTCAACTACCAAAGTCTGCAGGAATGTGTATCATATACTGTAGGTGAGACAGAAAAGAGAATATACACACTTGAGTCATGTTTTACTGTGTACACTCAGTCTACCTTTCAGCTAAAATGGACATATATGTGCAGGATACAGTTTTTTAAGCTGTTTTGTTTGGAATGTCACATCATAACTCTAAAGAATTAAGGTTTTTCACTTCTGTTCTGTTAATATTTCCCATATCCCATGTACTGTACAAAGCATCAAAAGTGAGATCTATAAAAGTCAAATCTGGGTTCTCAAACCCCTATACCGTACACCGTAAGCCCAGACTTTGTATTTACTAAAATGCTTTAATTACAGTGTACTTAAATGATTTAAGTTTTATTATATTACTATAAAATATTAATTATATTCTACTAATTTGTAGACATAGTCGAAAGTGTGAAAAGTTTAAACAGAATGGATTTAAATTACTACCTTTTAACCATGACCACACCTTTTTATCTCTGCATTGCATTGTGGGTATTGGGCATGTTGTTGAAAATGTGTTATTTTTATGTGCAGGGGTTCAGCGGGGTTGTGATGTTAGTGTTAATTTGGACTGAATGTGTGTATGGCAATGTTTAATGGCCTTTTTGTGTTTGTTTTTGTATTTTGTAGAGCTGCACCATGAGTGAGAGCCATAGGAAGAACAATGGCTTTCCTGTTCATCTGTAATTGTTTGTATTTGAAATAAATTTTAATGCGTTGCCAAATTAAAAATATTACTTCCTGTACTGGAAAATTGCATTGAGATAACTTCCTGTCTAATTCCCAGCCATGCCGCAGTATATTAAGTTGAATAATTATACAAAGCAATTTATATTGGAAAAGATTTAAATTTAAGTCAACTTGGAATTGAGTCCAACGAACTGATCATATTAAGTCTAATGATTATACAAAGCAACTGACATTGCTACAAATATTAAGTTAAATTAACTTGGCAGTTAGTGTGTTGTACTTAAAATAGAAATTCCATTCAAATCAAGCATTTAACTTTAATACACTCAAGTTTTCATTACTCATTACTTAATTTTTTTAAGGCAATCAGTTTACTGAAATTTTTTAAGTAAACTCAACTTATCCGGTCTTCCCCCAAAAAATTACACTCAGATTTTCTGCAATGATAACTTTAAAAATAGTAAGTCAATCAAAATGCTTTAGGGCATGAAACTATAACTTATTATCATCATCATCATCATCATTGTTTTTGCATCATTTCATCAGGTTTATATTATTTACCTATGCTTTGTACTTTCTGGATATGTAGTTTTGCACTTGGTTTTGTGTTCATTTGGTACTATCTTTGGATGTATTTAGTTGGTTTGTCTGACTTTATACAGTATGATTTTATAGCTAGTTGTGTATGGCTAACCATTAAGGTTATGATTATTTAGAAGGGGGCAGGAAATATAAGATTTTCTTCATCCTGCTCCTTTTCGAGCATGGGTGTGTACATGTTTGTTTACTTGATGATTATTGAATGTTACTGATGAAATGCACAATCATGAACTAAATAAATAAATAAGCTACATCTTGCAGAAACCCCCATTCGATTTGTTTCAGTGGTCACGGAGAAATAGGGATCTTTGTAAAGCATGTCAGAAGAGTCCCTTCCCTCCAAGTTTTATGAGGAGACATGTTGTCTATCGTGTTCACGCCTTACAAATAAAAGTGTCTCTTTTGAAAAAGTGACTTCTTGTTTCTTTTCATTTTCAACTATTTGTTAGTTATCCTGTCGGTTGTGAGCAAAATATTTTCATTCATAAGGATACCAAGAGCATCCAAGAGCCAAACTTGGAAGAAACGAACCGATGACACGCTTTTCAAAGATCCACATTTCTCCGTGACCACTGAACCAAATTAAATGGGGTTTTCGGTAACAAGTTATAGTTTCATATCCTGAAATAGCATTTAGATTGTTTTATTATTTTGAAGGTTTTCAATGCAGAAAGTCTCGTTGTAATTTTTTTTTTTTGAGACATATGGTAGCTTCAGGATCCTGTCCTATTGACTCTGATGAAAGCTGAACTGTATATAGAGCAAATGTTTCTTCAGTTTTTGCCACAGGGATCACACTGGATCATTACAATGTAAAGTTGAAGAAAGAAAGTGGTGAAACCTGACAGCGCCATAAAGCAAAAAGAAAGACCGATTTTATTTTCACACCTTTAACTTGAACTTGTCAACTGTCAAAAAAAATCATTGGAGACTCCACTTCTTCTGTGAATAAGCCGAACATGTACTATAACTGAAAACTGAGAGAAAAAGAGCAGAGGCATTTTTTTATAGTCACATTTTTTCTGTGAATTATTAAACCTTTTGGCTGTTTTTGAGTACTTTTGATTTTGCCTTTATATACTATATAAAGAAATGTTTATTATACCCATGTTTGGTATCTTTTTTTTCTACACAACTTCATCTATATCATCTGCCTATTATATTTTCACTTTAACCTATTATATCAACACAAAAGACCAAAAAACACACAAAAAATATAAAATCTGATTTGAAAAATTTATATAACTTATTGCATAAATAACACAAAGATGCTTAACAAACCTTTTCAAAGACTTTAAAAGTGAATATTGGTTCCAAATATTAGGTATACAAAATTAAAATTGTAATAAATTAAAACTATACTCATATATTTGACATAAAAGCATATGTTTACATAGGCGTTTTCTCCAGTTTTCTCATTTTTTTCCCGGTGAACTATAACGGGTTAAGCATTTTATTCTGTCTACCAAGTAAAAGAAAGGTCCCACAATCCATTTTGGGTCCTGACCTGAAGTCTGGGGAAGGCTGACTACGGTTTTTATTTGCATTTAACTTACTTCCTGATGCAGCACAATAAAGTACAACTGCAGAGCATCACCACAGCGAAGGGGAATCAAAACCTATTTCAATCTAAGTACGAAGCCAGGAAGATACAGTCTAATTCAGGGGTTGTTTCTGGCCTGCAGGGGGGAGGGATAGGAGTCTTCTTCAGTTTGAATCTCCCAAACTTTTACAGCACAGGCAGCTGAGCCTAATGAGTGTTGTTGAGCTCCGGTAAGCATGGGCTACCAGGCAGTTACACAACACCACACTCCTCTTCCTACCTTCTCTCCGGACTCTGCAATGCCCAGTGGCTTCTTTTCTTTCCCAGCGAACCAAAAACCTCTCACACGCAATGTGTGATACAAAGACCAAGACGCAACACTGAAATAAATACACCCCCAGGGTCTAAACGTGGTGCTCTTCTGGCCCCTTTATGCTTACTACCTTTTTACTTTATGTGTATTTCACTATGTGCACATGCGTGTGTTTAAAATGTACTAGTGTTTACTCAGCTGAGAAAATCCGGAAATCCTCAACAGCATCTGCCCAAGGGTTCACTCCTAATTGCCCCCACCACAAGTAGGCCAAAGCAGTTCATCACAAATTGACAAAACAAAAGACAAACACAAAGCAGAAGCATAGCACCGCGGGCTGCCAGGGTTCTTATATCTCCATTTAATCCTCAGAAGGCTTCAGAGCTTCTATTTAAAGATGTGTTTAAAAGCCTCAGGCGACAGTAATGAGCCTAAGTGACGTGCCATATAAACAGTGGGTCTATAAAACAGATAAACAAGAATAACTATTAGGAGACAAAAATAATGAACAAAAACAAGAAGAAATTCAAAGAAAAAAAGGACAGAGATGGAGATAAGAGAAAAACAGCTGTGTTCTTCTGCCTACCTGCCCACCTCATCGCCTGTATGTATGCGTGTCTATACTGTATTCAGTGTTATATGTGTGTCTGTTCCCCTCTCCGACAGGCAGTAATGAATAAAATAACAGAGGAGGAAGATGAACTACTTCCTCTGAACTCATCAGGCAGACATTGGCATGCACCACTGCTTCCAAGATGGCTGCATCTCTGCCTCCCTCTTGCTGCTTTCTACAGCTGGCAGTGGGGAAGTACGCTGAAGGTGAAAATATGGAAGAATATTTCATACAGTTGAAAAGCTGCTTGTCTGAATTTGACTCCTGGTTGGTATGGATAAGTTGTTTTCTTAAAAATAGTGATGTTCGATACGACAGATTTCCTTTACAATCTGGTACTGAGCAAAATTCAGGCTGGTAACGGCGATAATGATCCGATACTTTGTACAAATGTCTGGAAAAATCTAAAAAATATATAAATATATTTTAAAAAACTATACATTTTGAAAAATTACCCCCAGTTCCGCATTCAGTAATTTTTTGAATTTTCTTTTATGGACATCGGTACGAGTGATCAGGGGCAAATTGTGCAATCTAAACTAAAACGGGTTTGTGCAAAGCAGCGGTGGGATTTAAATCCAATCAAAGGTCATGGGAGGGGCCAATGGGCATCCATCTTGTTTTCCACAAAATTGCCAGGTTACAGCATTAACACTTTGGCCACCATGTCAATTTCATTTCTTTACCCATGGCAGCTGTTCCTGCCTTTCAAAGTTAATTCAACTTGTTTAGGCCTGAAAATGTCACTGAGGACAGGCCAAGTTAGGGTTAGGGTTAACCCTAACCAGTTTTAACTTGGATTGCGCAATTTGCCCCTGCTCACTCATGCATGAAAACCTGCGTCTGTAAATTTGGATAAATTTCCACCAATCCCCTACCTACCGACGTCCATAAAAGAAAATTCCAAAAATTATCAAATGCAGAACTGGGGGTAATTTTTCAAAATGTATATATATTTTTGATACACCCTGTATTTTGTATTTCAAATCATAACTTTATAAAGAATACAAGACATGAGTAATTATGGTTTAATCATCAAGAACTATTTGAAAAATCATTTTAATTTAGATAGTTGAAGTCTTAAGTTTAATCATATATTAGTTAGTAGTTAATATTTTAAGATAGGATTCCTGTGTTTCACTAGTTAGTGGTAAAGTTCTTAGGATAGTATGGGTCACATCTTGGTCAACAAAGGATTTAGGTTTTACCTTAGGCACACTTTTAAATACACATTCCCACATAAGATTGTAAATCAATCCTGTGATGTTCTGTATTTTTGTAACTTATCTGATGGAAATGTAGCAGGGAAACGGCATATACTTGGTTAAGATCCTTTTAGTGGCTTGCAAGAAAATCTTTTACAAGGAACTGGGGAAGGACAGAACCACCAACACAGGACCAGTGGATTGCAATTATTGATGGAATATATACAATGGAAAGGGTGAGTCACAGACTGTGACAACAGGGAGCTCAAATGGACAAAAAGTGGAATAAATGGACTGTGTACAGAGCTAAGAATGGTGGAAAGACTGGATAAAGGAAATGTGTTGAAATATGTGTAATGTACCCAAGCACTGGTGGTTTGTTCATCTTTTGCTGTTTTGTCAAATATATGTGTAAAAAATTTCAATAAAAACTTAAGTGAAAAAAAAGATTGTAAATCAACGGAGATAAGATGTAAACACACTGTCAGTATAGGGTTAAATAGAGTTGACTTTAGACTCAGGTAACACCAGGTCATTTTTGGTGACCCAACCCACCTAGCCCATAGGATCCGCTCATAGTTTACAAGGATTATTAAAGTGATGTGCGTTGGAATGTCTGGATCCATTTCATCCTTGGTGTGGATCCTTAGTACTAAGCAATGCTTTGTTCATGATCAGATCAAGTCTAAATAAATTCATAAAAGACGAATCTGGACTTATTCTTGGAGCTTCCCACAAAAGAACATGCTAACATGTTATAAAAATGAGAACTGCAAATTAATTCATGTTACATGAACGTATTAACAGGAAACATGAAAATATTAAATATGTAACGTCAACAAAAGCATCCAACATTAGTCACTTTTCCATTGGACATCTGCGCAAAACTTTACCGATATTTACTAAATATTGAAAAAACAGAAGCGCGTTCCATTAAATCAGAAATGCGATGATTTCTTTATTTATTATCGTGAGATGACGCGAGAAGTCATTCCATAAACATGGCGACGAATGTAAATATGGTGTTGATTTACAGATATATTCATTATTATTATATATTACCACTCGATCTCGTACTAAATTAAAAAATGATCGGGTTTCCTGGTGTGTCCACTCATACTGCGACATGTTTCTTCTTCTTCGCTTGATGTAACATAAGTCAACATCTGGTTTTCCATTGCAGTTTTGCATGATACACCATTTGCGCTATGCCCGAAAAACCACCTCTTGCCCGCACAAAAACTTTTAATCGAAAATAAGACTTTAGGCGAAATTGTTCCATTAGGTAAATTTTTATGTGCAGGTTATATTTGCGCAATTTGAGGGTCAATGGAAAAGTGACTAATGACACTTTCCCTCATTCACAAGTTTTTGCTATGGAACGTTAACATATTTACTGTTTTCCCTTTAGTCTGTTCTGTTTTTGGTTGCCTTTGAACAGACTCTCTCTGCTGGTCCAGAAGTGGTAGTCATTCCCAGTATTTCACTGCTAGTTTACTTCGGACTGGGAAGCATGACACAGTGCACACTTACCCAGGCGGAAGAAGAAGTAGTTCCCACCAATTGCATATCATCTGGACAAGATCGCAATGGTTTAGCTACTTTCCACTGTGTTCCTGATGTACATTACCTCAAATGACCAAAGTATTAAAAGTATCCATATTTTAAATTTGTGAATCAATTCTAGAGTGTAAAGATCTAGTATTGGAGATATCAATAACTGGGGGTAATTTTTCCAAAATGTATAGTTTTTTTTATACACCCTGTATAATCTAATCATATCATACAATCATATAATATACACGCTGTATGCAGAAACCTTTTCCATCCATGTGGGTTTGTGCTGTATGTAAATGTTACGAGAAAAAATATGAGTCTAAAAATGATGATGTGCAAGTCAAGCTCTATTGATTCAAATTGGGCAAATGTTCCAGTACAGATCATCAATCGGATCTAATGTAACACTTAGAACTTCAGCTATTTCTAAATGTGTCTAAAAGTGATTTTGAAAAAAATAATACAGGTATAAAATGAATCGGTGGCAATTTTAAGCTTGTGTACAAAGCACTGCAGGAAGTGAACTGACGCTCAGGTATGATGATAAATGCAGACTGCTGGGATGGAGGCAGTGTGACTCTGGAGGTTCTTCTTTCATGTGTTTGATGTGTCTCTGGGAGGATGGCAATGCCCCAGGGGAGCAGGCCAGGCCAGAAGGCCTTTGATGAGGCACCTCCACTGGCTGTGATCGGATAAAACTGCTCCCCTCTCATTCACCTGCCCCTGGAGATGATGCTATAACTCTGACGGTCGAATGGATCTGTTGAATAATACAGGGATTCAGTAGTATTGTATTGAAGGTTGAGCTCAGATACTGTGTTGTTAGAATATTTATAAGACAGGGGAGATAGGAATACAGAGCAATATGGTGATTCGGACAATTACTTTTCTTTATTTTTGCTGGAATTCTGTAATTGCAGTATATTACACGGCCTGATCGCAATCAAGGTGTACAAGTATATTTGCATCAGTTATTAATCACTATTGCAAAAAGATCCCCCTAAAACCATTCCCAAAATGTTTCTTTGCCCATCTTATTACTAGATCTTGCAATCCACCAAATTTGAAGAAAATCACATAAAACTGATAAAATGGCGACCCAATGAGTGTGAAAACGTGCACAATTTGATTGTTATAAGAGAGCAAAATTATTGTACATAATGTTTTGTAACACAATAAATAATTACTACTCAACTCCTGTGTCTTTTTTATTACAAAATACACACATTATAATGCTTTTCATTTATTGATTATTTTTGTTGAACAGCTGTTTGATTATCAATTCTTATTTTCAGTTTTAAGACACTCAACCATTTTGTTCTGAAAACTCTTCTTTTACAGCCCTTTAATTGTAATAATAGAATGGGAACCTGTTATTTCAGTATTATTATGACTAAATATGCACAACTAGACAGATTTTGGTATGCTCCCTGGCTGCAGAAAATTTGGTAACAATGTGGCAAATGGATGTTTACGTCCAACCGCATGTTTTCAATGGCACGTTTTTCACCAAAATGCATGTATAATATACTTCCATCAATAATATCGCATATATGCCTTATAGATATATTGTTATAACTTGTTCACAAATGTTTCTTTCCTCCTGTACCAGGAAGACTTAGTTACAGATCTAACAGAGATGCGACCATGTGGTAAGCCAGATTTCCATTCAGAGTCCGTACACCAAGTAGTGTCCGTACACCATATCAAAATATGTGGGTCTAATTTTATTGTTTCTGTCAATATATGGAATTTTTCAGCACGCATGCTTTGGACACGACATCTATGCAATAAACAATGCATGATTATCCTGAGTGCTGAAACATTTGTATATCTTTGTAGGCATTAAATATGGAGGCTATTAGGCTGGAGTGTCCGTACACCCAATAATTTCTGATTTGACAGGGGTACAAGCCTGCCAAATTTTTAGTAGACACCATAATACAAAAATATTTTGGACTTTGAAAGAGAAATATCAGACAAATAAAATGACCTGTCTGATTTTTTGATAGAGCATTATTATTTTTTATCTATATGTGCAGCTTTTCTGGTACCCTTGGTTGTGATCAGGCCGTACACTCTTTTACTAACAGATCTAAACACCATTTGTTTCCTCTTTTCTTTCTTTATCGGCTTTATCTACCTAGGGATGCTTTTACGAAACAAATATCAAACATTAGGACTCTGACGACATTAACATGACAGCAGAAACTCTTAAGCCCTCATACACAGTCTCAAGTGTTTTGTCATAGCGGAGGCACATGACCGCTAACACACACATACACACACACACACACACACACACACACACACACACACACACATATCAATAAAGTATCTATCTATCTATCTATCTATCTATCTATCTATCTATCTATCTATCTATCTATCTATCTATCTATCTATCTATCTATCTATCTATCTATCTATCTATCTATCTATCTATCTATCTATCTATCTATCTATCTACCTCTTTTCCCACTTGGTTTTTTGGAGTTTTTCTTGCTGTATAGCCCTGTGAGGTGACCTTGTTGTGATATTGGGCTCTACAAATAAAACCGAATTGAATTGAAAGCAACCTTTTTTTAAAATGTATTTAATGACACCAGTACTGGAATTAATGATACAGATATTTTGCTTATGCTCCCTTTTATATTAAGGCATTCATACTTTCGTTATTTCAAAACTGTAGAGCACTAAACACAGAGAGTAGTAAAAAAAATCTAATAAATATAATACAAAAAAATGGGTTGAAAGGAAAAAAATCAAAAAGAGCATTACTGTATTTGTGCAAAGATATTGCATTTGTTTCCTCTTTTCTTTCTTTATCGGCTTTATCTACCTAGGGATGCTTTTACAAAACAAATATCAAACGTTAGGACTCTGACGACATTAACATGACAGCAGAAACTCTTAAGACCTCATACACAGTCTCAAGTGTTTTGTCATACACACATACACACACATGCATGCAGGCAGGCAGGCAGAGAAATTATTTAAAATGTGCTCTTCGTCAGAAAAGCAAACATGAAGGCGGGATGGAAAAAGACAGAAATAAAAAAAGAAAGAATGAGCAGGAGGAAGAAGGTAGAGCTCAGGAATGACAAATGAAGAGTGCACGAGAATGAGGGACACAAATTGCGGAAGTAAGCGTGACAGATAAGGAAAAAGAGAACATGTGACTAGGAGGTAGAAAGAGAAGCGAAAGAGTGAGAAAACGAGCAAGGGAGGAGGTAGAAAAGTTCCATCACTGCTGCGATGATGGTGGGTGGAAGGCAGCGCGTGGGCAGATTCATGGGAGAGAAGAATGCAGAGGGAACTGGCTCATGACTCTCTCTCTCTATATCTGACTCTCCTCGCATCAGCTCATCCACAGAAATGCAGAATGAGCATGAGACTGTACTCCTTTCATGTCTCCACATTCCCGCACACCGCCACAAACCGCTGGTGGATAATGATGGCTGCAGTCATTAGGGGAACAAGGGGAAGCGAGCGTGCCTGTGTTTGTGCGAATGTGTACGTGAGTCTGTGTGAGTCAATCGCTTTCGCAGAGTCGTGTCAATCACAGCCGTGCGAGCCCACCCCTTTCACTTAGAGTCAGCGGTGGGAATGATGAGATGCAGGACAGCACGGTAAAAATACACTGATGAGATCACCTTTTCACATCAACACCGATACACTCATTCACTACCACTACACACACACGAATCGTTTAATGTTTCTGCATGTCTCCACTGGTCGCCAAGGAAATGGGTTTTTCACTCACATCTTGCTCGGTCAGCCTGCAGCCCATTGCCATGGCAACAGAGAACCTGTTGAAGGGGGTTTGACTGCATCACCGGTGTTTTGGGAGAAACGTTTTCATGTGACAGAATTTTCACATTTGAATATGTCCGCTGCCAAAACTGTATGTGCCTCAAGTGACACAGAACGCGTGCGCATGTTTTTTGTTCGAAGCATCAACCGCTGACATGTTGCAGCTTCTTTCCTTGTCGCTGTGTTTGTTCATGTGTGTGAGAAACAGGAGGGTGATGAGCGGTGGAGGGAGAACACGAGTGAGAGTGAATGAGAGGAGAGGCAAAAAAAAAAAAAAAGAAAAGAAAAGGACTGAATGCTATTGTCTCCATGGCTGCAGAAGTTCAATGTATTTTTAAATGAGCCAATTCATTATAAATCTGTGTTGAGTTTGTGACTCACGCTGTTTTAGATTATGGAGATCTACTTTATATGAATGCATCGTCCAAATGTCTTCAAATGGTTGACACAGTCTATCATGCTTCTCTGAGGTTTATTACTAATTCTAAAGCCAGGACACATCATTGTGAGTTGTATTCCAGAGTGGGTTGGCCTGTCCTGTCCACTACGAGGCTGGGACACTGGTACACCTTTATTTACAAAGCCATACTTGGACTCCTGCCTTCCTCTATCTGTAGTTTAATAACAAGAAGAAGTGTTGAGTTTTATTGTATACAATTGTCTTTCGCCCATACAGAGCTGAGCAAAAGGACATTTGTCTATTCTGTTTCTCACCTTTGGAATATGTCGCTAAAAGAGTGGAAACTGACTGAACTGATCTCTCTGAATGCTTGTAAATCCAAACTCAAAGTGCTGGAGAATAACTCAATGACTTGCACTTGTTTTTCATAGTTTGACTTGTCCTGTAAATTATTGTAGGTTGTAACTGTGTTGTATTTCATGCTGCCTCTTGGCCAGGACTCCCTTGGAAAAGAGGTTCTTAAATAAAGGTTAAATAAAAAAGAAAAGAAAACAAAAGAAAAGAACTGAATGCTATTGTCTCCATGGCTGCAGAAGTTCAATGTATTTTTAAATGAACCAATTCATTAGAAATCTGTGTTGAGTTTGTGAGTCACACTGTGTTAGATTATGGAGATCTGCTTTATATGAATGCATCGTCCAAATGTCTTCAAATGGTTGACACAGTCTATCATGCTTCTCTGAGGTTTATTACTAATTCTAAAGCCAGGACACATCATTGTGAGTGGGTTGGCCTGTCCTGTCCACTAGGAGGCTGGGACACTGGTACACCTTTATTTACAAAGCCATACTTGGACTACTGCCTTCCTCTATCTGTAGTTTAATAACAAGAAGAAGTGTTGAGTCTTATTGTATGCAATTGTCTTTCACCCGTACAGAGCTGAGCAAAAGGGCATTTGTCTATTCTGCTTCTCACACATGAAACATGTCTCTAAAAGACTGGAAACTGACTGAACTGATCTCTCTGAATGCTTGTAAATCCAAACTCAAAGTGCTAGAGAATAACTCAATGACTTGCACTTGTTTTTCATAGTTTGACTTGTCTTGTAAATTATTGTAGGTTGTAACTGTGTTGTATTTCATGCTGCCTCTTGGCCAGGACTCCCTTGGAAAAGAGGTTCTTAAATAAAGGTTAAATTAAAAAAAAAAAAAAAAAAAAAGAAAAGAAAAGGACTGAATGCTATTGTCTCCATGGCTGCAAAAGTTCAATGTATTTTTAAATGAACCAATTCATTAGAAATCTGTGTTGAGTTTGTGAGTCACACTGTGTTAGATTATGGAGATCTGCTTTATATGAATGCATCGTCCAAATGTCTTCAAATGGTTGACACAGTCTATCATGCTTCTCTGAGTTTTTTTTTTTACTAATTCTAAAGCCAGGACACATCATTGTGAGTGGGTTGGCCTGTCCTGTCCACTAGGAGGCTGGGACACTGGTACACCTTTATTTACAAAGCCATACTTGGACTACTGCCTTCCTCTATCTGTAGTTTAACAACAAGAAGAAGCGTTGAGTCTTATCGTATACGATCAAATGAGAATTTGGTCCTCTTCGTGCCTTTCGTCCGTACAGAGCTGAGTAAAAGGGCATTTGTCTACTTTACAGGTGTCAAACATGCGACCCGTGGGCCAAAACCGGCCCTCCAAAGGTTCCAATCCGGCCCGCGGCATGATTTTATGGAGTGCCAAAATTACACTGAAGATATTAAGTCAAGGGTGTTGAACTGGTTTTAGCCCAATGTGATGTAAAGTAAAATAACAGTCTATTAACCCATACAATAAAATGTGAACAACCTGAAAATTACGTACAATTTTAACAATATTCTGTCTGTGACTAAATGTTTTGTGGATTTGTAGGTCCAATTTGTAAGTTGTGCTAGTAAGTTGACACATAACATTGTAGACATTCTTCTTTTAGTTACACATTTCAAACTTCAAAATTTCAACAATATTATGTTTGTGTAACATTGTGTGTAATGCACATGTACAAGTGATAAGTTGAGGCACAATATTGTTAAAATTTAGTTTATTTTTCTTAAGAAATTCAAAATTTTTTCTGGTTATTCACATCTTTTTTGTGAAAACATAGTTTGTAAATGTAAAAAAAAAAATCATAATTTCATGTTTGTCATTGCACTAAAATGAAGAGGAAAAACTTGTTGTCATTATTTATAGGTTTTTATGCTATAATTTTAATGGTTTGGCTTGAGATGGAATTGGGCTGAATGTGGCCCCTGAACTAAAATGAGTTTGACACCCCTGGTCTACTCTGCTCCTTGCACATGGAATATGTCGCTAAAAGACTGGAAACTGACTCAGTTGATCTCTCTGAATGCTTGTAAATCCAAACTCAAAGTGCTAGAGAATAACTCAATGACATGCATTTTGTTTTTCATAGTTTGACTTGTCCTGTAAATTATTGTATGTTGTAACTGTGTGTTGTATTTCATGCTGCCTCTTGGCCAGGACTCCCTTGGAAAAGAGGTTCTTAATCTCAATGGGATCTTTTTTCCTGGTTAAATAAAAAATAATAATAATTAAAAAAAAAAAAAAAAAAAGCTGTGCAGTGAGGCTGTTAAAACCAAAAGCAAATAACCAGAACCAGGTTTGATAGAATCAAAGGCCCTGCAGTGGGTTGCATAGAACTGTATATGTGCTCACACATGGATCAATAAACCACTTTTCTGCACATTACAAAATGAAAATGAATACCATTCGATAAAACAACCCCAGTCTGGTACTTGTGCATCTAAACTGTAGAGCACAGACTGCAAAGAAAAAAAACGAAGGCAGCTGAACTGAATATGATGAGTAATATGATCAGTGTGATTCAGGCGGTCAGAAAGGGCCTCGTATACATTTCATATCATAACATAAGAAGTATAATGGACAAGTATCAACCGCTTATATATGATATTAAAATTGCCCTATCTATTTGTGTTTTTTAGATTAAATCCATACTCTTAAGCAAGGAGCTAGAACTACTTCAGCAAACGGATGTCCGTCAGTCCTGGTCCCATCTACAGCCTGTCCGTCCATGGGAGTGGATCTGTCCTTCACTGTGGTTCTCCTCCAGGTTTCTCTCTTTCCCACTGGGTTTTTTGGAGTTTTTCCTTGCTGCAAAGGAGGGTCTAAGGACGGGGGATGCCCGAGACATTAATCCATTTGCTTCATTGACTGTTTAACTATTCAACAAATTCTGTAACGCCCTGAGAGGCGACCTTGTTGTGATATTGGGCTCTACAAATAAAATTAAATTGAATTGAAAGCAACCTCTTTTTAAACATATTTAACCCTTTCATGCATGAATTATGAGAACTTTAGTCAAGATTTTTTTTTCTGGAGTGTTTTTATACCTCCTTAGGCATAAAAAAAAATTGCAATTGAGGTTTTTTTTTTTTTTTCATGGAGTTACAAAAATGTCCATGCATTTAATTTTTTAAGTAAAGAAATATGTATTTAAAACCCAATATCAGAAAGTAAAATGAAAACAATGAAATAAAAAAAAATTTAAGGCTGCTAATTTGATGTTTTCTCACATTTTAACATACTCTAATGCTAGTTATTACCTCATATAATATGCAAAAAACAACTCTTTTTGTCTAACAAATAACAACTGATTTACACTTAAACATGTTAGTGTAGATCAGGTTTATCAAGAACAGCAAAGTTAGAGTAATGGTATGAATTGCAGTGTATTATGGGATGTTGCATAAGTGTCCACTGTGTTGGCTCATATGGAACTAAAACAACAAAACCTATGAATATACAAGAGAACAGCTGGAGAAGAACTGTCCACTGGAGTGACCACTATGCATGAAAGGGTTAATGACACCATTACTGGAATTAATGATACAGATATTTTGCTTGTGCATTCTTTTATATTTTATAAGCATTCATACTTCAGTTATTTTCAAACTGTAGACCACTTAACACACAGGGCCGGATCTATCAAAGGTTTGTGTGTTTTAAAACATGTGCAAACTCATTGTACACGCAAAAAAAAGTACAAACTGATTTACTAAGAGTGTGCAATAAGGGTTGCGTCTTTCAAAGGTGCAAAATAGTGCATGTGATCCAGTTAGTACATTTGGCAGAATGAATATGCAATTTGGGGCGTTTACATGCAGTTGTGTGTGTGGTGGGAGGAGACAATGTAAATATACTAATTTAGCACACGCAAAGTGATTTATCAAACCCGAAAGCAATTTTGCTGATAGGAACTGCGTCTATATTTAACACGTCACACACGCCTTTAAAATGAAAAATAAATGAATGCATGAATGAGTCTTCTATGACAAAACTCCTCCTACGTCACATTTACTTGCATCCAGATCATTCAGCGCACTGTTCCCATTAATGCTGGTTTATCCCACAGCAGTTTTTACAGCGTATCGTCTCCAGTAGTGCACGCAAAACCCTCATTTAAATAGGGCGGTCTCCAAGACTTTGCACCTGTTGTCATTTGTGCGAGCAATCTTGGTTAACCACCCTCAAACTGTGGTCACACCCCACACGCAAAATTCCACACTGTGCAAGCAAATTACTACATGCAAATTGGGATTTTAGTAGATCCGGCCCACAGATTAGTAAAAAATCAACTAAATATAATACAAAAAATAGCTTAAAAAAAAAAAGAAATCAAAAAGAGCATTACTGTATTTGCGTGAAGATACTGCATTTGATTTTACAACAAAACACTATGGGGTAAAAAACCAAAATGCAGATTAAATTATTGTCTTTAGTGCCAGTTAAATACCCCAGAAGAACACTGTCATGTTTGGACAGTGGTAGAATTACTAATTCTACATGAGTACATTTCTTCATGATGTCACACGCTGTGGCATTTCTGATGCCGTTGTGGTTATTCTTCTTTGTTAGAGGGCAAACTGCTGGACACTGCTGATGCTGTGGTTTGTTGCTAAGAAATAAGAAACTCAGAGATTTTCACCGGCCCTTTGGGGTAGACTACTAGCACTTTTTTTTTTTTTTTTTTTACACTGTACATCCTGCAAAGGTTAACAGGTTTAGATGCATCTCTTCATATAATAACTCTACAATTTTTCTCTTTTCCTGCTGAGCTTAACTCTTAAAGACCCAGTGCTACTTTTCTGGCAGTTCCCAAATGAATTTTTCTCTCTTTTTAACCTTTCTTAAGGGATTTATCACCATTTCTTGTAATATTATCCTCTGTATTTTGTATTATTCATTGTAAATTATGTATTTTCCCCTATATTTATTTTGCTGATCATGTAGGTTGTTCAAAAGTGACTTTTTCAGCAAAGACATAAACAACTGAACATAAACCAAGTGTTTCCATCCACTGTCATTGATCCAACTCCATGGGTTTTAATGGTGAATCAATGTTGTAGAAGATGACGGTGTTTCACATTCGCTACGGAGCCTCTGAACGTCCAAATGGGTCATATCTGATGACCACGAAAAGATGACAAACTGTATTTTACACCAATTATTTAAATATTTGATAGAATTAATGGATCAACAGTTATAAAATATTCTAGATCAGTAGATGCTTTTGGTCACCAGCGGCTGTTTGGGTCTTTATGGGTTAAAATAAAAACCTACAACAGTAAAGGTTCATGTAACGCTGCTTGTGTTTCATTAAAACTAGGAAAATAAAGAGCTTCCAAATGTTTGCTGTATATTACTGTTTGTGCTGGAGAATTATATACATTTGTTTGCCGACAATGAAATGGGCGTAAACACGTCATGTCCTTGTCCTCTTTGAAAGGAAACATTTCTGTATGAATGGAGTATTGTATAAGAAGTGGATCATTTCATTGAAAGTTCTATTTTGTAAAATTAAACACTTGAATTCCAATCAGACTGTCTCTGTAATGATGTTTAATGTATCATCTGTAGACTAGCAAAAGATGACACTGCATAAGATGAACACAACGATCACTTTGTGAGACAAGGGATCATTTTAGGTGTCTCTATTTTCCTTCTTATCATTGAAACCATTTTTAGTCCAAAGGTCCAGTGGACTGTTGGTATCAGTTGTCGTTCATACACAATTTTTCAAGAATCTTCTTCTCCAAAACCGTCAGTCAGAATGACTTGATATTTGTTGTGGAACATCTTTGGGCTAAGGTCTACCAGGTTTGTTCAAAAAATTGAGAAATATTGATTTTTGAAATTTTTCTGAAATTTTGAAATCATAAAAAATCTCCATTGGTTTATAATGGGGAAAAAAATCAAAGTGCTATAACTTCAAAACAGTTGAAGACATTAGTCGCTTTTCCATTGACCCTCAAATTGCGTGAATATAACTTAATGCAGACATAAAAATGTACCTAATGGAAAAATGACAATTTCACCAAAACTCTCGTTTTCCGATTAAAATGTTTTGCGCTGGCAAGAGGTGGTTTTTCAGGTGTAGCGTGTAGTATATCAAGCAAAACTAAAATGGAAAGACCTTTTTCCATGACTAGAGGCACATGATTAAAAAAAATGGATGTTGACAGATGTTATAACAAGCAAAGAAGAAGAGTTTTAAAAGAAACATGGCGCAGTATGTGTGGACACACCAGGAAACCGACTAATTTTTTAGTTTAGTATGATAGAGGGTTAATATATAATAATAATGAATATATCTGTAAATTAACACCATATTTGCGTTCGGCGGCATGTTTATGAAATGACTTGTCGTGTCATAATAAATAAACAAATCATCACATTTGTGATTTTTTGAAAAAAAAACAACATTATGCACTCGTATTTTTTCGACATTTAGTAAATATCGGTAAAGTTTTGCACAGATGTCCAATGGAAAAGCGACTATTGATATAATTTCTACTGGTAATAGATAGGAAGTCACATATGGCCTTTCATTTGGTGCCATGACCTTTGACCTTGACTGACCTTGAAAGGTCCAACGAATGTCAATTAATGCCTTTAAATATGCCGTTGGACTACAGGACCCTTGGACCTATTTTTTATTAAAATAGTCGCCAAACTTACATTTCTTACAGTGGTGAAATGTCCAAGTTTGGAATCTTCCTCCTTTTGTTACATAATATTTAGATACACAGTCACGTGATGCACACAGACTGCTAACACACAAGTTCCAAATCTGGTTCACAGTGACTTCCTGTTTTAAACTCTTCCGCTCTTCATCGGTCTATAGTGTCATGAAGGCTGGTCTGAGCACACAGTGAAGTCCACCTCAGGCACTTCTATACACGAGATCCAACCCATCCATGCACATCATGTGGGGATGCTGGAGAGACCATCTAATACTGTATATAAGTCATACAGCTGATGAGAGGGGTTGGTGGTGTGTGTTTGGATGCTTTCAGGCAACAAATAACAGAAGCAGCGTATAGACCAGTGGTTCCCAACCTTTTTTGGCTCATGACCCCATTTTCACATCACAAATTTCTGGTGACCCCAGACATTCAAAACTGAGACTTTTTTTGCTAAAATTAAGTTGTTTTTGATCATGTAATAGTTTGCTATGTTGCAAATAAACATTCATTTTAGACAACATTTAGTCTATATAATATATATTATTATGGACGGAGGCAGAAAAGCCAGGTGTAGATTACTGCACAAAGTGAAAATTTTATTTTCCTTGGTCAGGATATGTACAGTCAGTCCAGCTTGGATTTACAAGGCTGACAATTAATACTGAACAAACAAGAACTCAAACTATGAATTATGAAAGAGCTGCAGCATCTGAAACTGACCACAATGAACATTTGACAGATAAACAGAACCACAGTGCTTCAGTTTCAGCTTCACAGTTTGTCATGTCTTGTTTGTTTGCTTTTTGCTTGTTTTTTTTATTTTTATTTTTATTTTTTTTTAGTTTTTATTAATATCTGGTATTAATATCTGGTAGGATAAGTTGTAAATGGGTATTATCATATTAGTGTATATAGGAAAAAGGATGTGTGATATTGTTATACTACTACTACCACTATTATTATCATTATTATTATTATTATTATTATTAGTAGTAGTAGTAGTAGTAGTAGTAGTAGTAGTAGTATATTGATATTCATACAAAATAATAACTGCTATGTAGTGATCATAAGGAATAGTAATTGAGGGTAGGGGTACATAAGTTTTTACATTCTCCTACTCCTTCTCGAGCATGTATAATTTCATTTCATTTGTTTTTATTATTATTATTATTATTATTATTATTATTATTATTATTATTATTATTATTATTATTATTATTTACTATTACACTTTTATTTATTTATTTATTTATTTATTTATTTATTTTGTTGTTTGCTCATCAATCATTTATGTACCAGTCCTATTTTGTTGGTTGATTTTTGTTTTGATTTCACTGTCAACATGTTCGAAATGAAGATTTCATTCATTCATTCATTCATTCATTCATTCTTTCTTTCTTTCTTTCATAGATTGGGATTGTCTCTGTCAACTCACCATATATTTTTTTTATTAGTAAGTTTTTATTTTTATCAGTTACTAGAAATTTCAGGCAACCCCACGTGGGGTCCCGACTCCGAGGTTGAAAAACACTGGTACAGAATGTTATTTTGAAATGTAATGCTGGTTTAGTGTCAGTGAATGAGATGTTCACAACAGCTGCAACGACCTCAATAGTTCTTGTGTGTAGGACTTGAGTACGACACACTACACTTGTTACGAATTAACAGAAAGGTCTCAAAAGCTTTTCTCGGGGTACCACAATTAGATGCACCAATCATTATGCAAGGTCCTACAAAACACACACACATACACACAGGATCAATAATCTCTTCTATCACAAAAACAAATGGCTTAAGTGACTTTGGCCCGTATACACACACGTACACACAGATAACAGAATGGCCTGTATCTAAACACACACACACAACACGCAGAAAAAACCTCCTCTCCGCTTTTGTTCTGTTTTCATCATGTGGTCACAATGAATCAGCAAGATGGATGCCTGTCATTTGTGTTTTCTGATTTCAACACTGAGTGAAGGATATGGCAAAAACAAATAAATTAAAAAAAAAAAAAAATAGACTTAAGAGTGCAGTGTGTAAGATTTAGGAGCATTTAGGAGGATCTAATTACAGTCATGGAAAATAATGGTTTATTGTGATTTTCCTAATTGTATAATCACATGAAAATGAGAGTGGCTGTGTTTCCGCTTTGAATGCATTGTTTATATCTACTGAGGGAGTGGGTCGACTTTCAGCAGCTTTTTTTTTTTTTTACAGTAGCTCCTAAAAGACATTCCCTTATTTTTCTGTATTACAGTAGATGGAGCTCATTGTGAAGGTGCATTATTATCATCTACTATGTATGAGTGTACAAAAGAGTTAATATCACCTTCATTAAAAAGCCCAGAAAAGACAAATTACTGACTTTAATGAGGGATATCAGCATGTTTTTGTTACTGTAGGTCCCAGGTACCACTGAATATCATACACTTAAACCTTTAACCCTTTAAACCTGAAGCCTAAAATGGTCTGCCTGGACTTTTTTTTCCCTTATTTTGAATATAAAAAGGTTAGAAAACATGCTTTGAGTTTTGCATTATAATTATTTATTTTATTATTATTCTTTTTTATATATTTTGTTGTTTTAAAAAAAGAGGGCGGGGGGTCAAGAAGTGAAAACACTACAGATATACATAGAAAAACAATTGTATAGATAGACTGTTTTGTTCTTTTCTGAAAAGAAAAGAAAAGAAAAGAAAAGAAAAGAAATATAGAAAATCAACTTTGTAAAATGTTATATGTGCATGTGAATGTGAAACATGTAAATTCTCCATTACCGAATGAAATAAAAAAACTTGAATTATAAGACAATATGCTGTGAGTGAGTTCGTTTGACCATTTTTTAAGAGTATTTTTTTGTCCAGATCTTTCAAAATCTAGTAATCATTTTCAATTTACAACATGTTATAATATTGGTAAAATGGCTTCTTCTTTAGCTTCTGCTACAGGCGTGATTGAAATTACCGTAATGACCCAATAAAGCCTATAAAGGTTTCAGAAACTGTTGGAACTTTTCCAGTTGCACAAACAGTGAAAGACTTGCAGCCATCCAAACCGCACATGCACAGGGTGTGTCAGCGATGACGCATCAGGATTTAAAGAGTTACAGACTCTACAGCAGTGGTTCCCAACCTTTTTGGCTCATGAACCCATTTTAACATCACAAATTTCTGGTGACCCCAGACATTCAAAACTGAGAATTTTTTTTGCTAAAATTAATTTGTTTTTGATCATGTAATAGTTTCTTATACTATGTTGCAAAAAAATGTTAATTTTAGATGACATTTATCAATCAGTCAATCAAATTTTATTTATATAACGCCAAATCATAACAAAAGTTTTCTCATGACACTTTACATATCGAGTTGGTTGAAACCAGACTCTTAGTCTATATTATGTATGTTATTATGGACGGAGGCAGAAAAGCCAGGTCTAGTTTACTGCACAAAGGGAGAATTTTATTTTCCTTGGTCAGGATATGTATTTCTATTGTTTACTATAAACTGAAATACAATGTGGGGCCGTTTAAATTGCAAGACCATAATGTTGAAATAACAGCATATTTGCTGTGTGCATATATATATATATATATATATATATATATATATATATATTTATATATATATATATATATATATATATATATATATGTGTGTGTGTGTGTGTGTATGTGTATGTATGTATGTATATATATATATATATATATATATATATATATATATATATATATATATATATATATATATATATATATATATATTTGTGTGTGTGTGTGTGTGTATGTGTATGTGTATGTATGTATGTATATATATATATATATATATATATATATATATATATATATATATATATATATATATATATATATATATTTGTGTGTGTGTTAAAAAAAAAAAAGTAAACATTTAACAATGTAACATTTTAAATTTGTAAAATAATGGGTTGGTAGAGTTGGTAGAGCGGCTCGTCCAATAACCAAAGGGTTGGTGGTTCGAATCCTGGCTCCGACTGTCCACATGTCCAAGTGTCCATGGAAGACACTCAACCCTAAATTGCTCCCAGTTAGACCTGGTGGTTTTGGAAAGTGCTTTGGACACCATG